>NC_060281.1:21207681-21357842 GCF_021613505.1 Equus quagga
TCAGGGAGCCCCAGTCTGAGGGGAGACACAGTCCTGTCCTCAGGGAGCCCCAGTCTGAGGGGAGACACTGCCCTGCCCTCAAGGAACCTCTAGTCTCATGGCAGAAATTAGCTGTTATCCCTGCTGGAGAAGATATGGTGCCTACCCAAGGCACAGACTGAAACTCAAGACGTAAAAGGGAGGTACTAGAGGGGTTTCTAGAACTGTGTTCAGCCACCACTGCCACCGCATGGGGGGAGACAAAAAGGGGGGTCCCAGTGACACTCACCTCGCAGGCTTATGGAGAAACACGCAAAGATGACAAAGGGTGGCAATAGTGCGGACTGAGATCCTAGCAGCCGAGGAAAAGGGTGAAGGCACAGGCCAGCTGGGCTGGTCTAAATCCCGTGTTTCACACTCAAAAGCCTCAGGGACCAGTCTGGCCACACTGGCCTTTGCCTACGGGGAGGCAGTCGGAGAGCGCACACTGTCTGCAGGATCTCATCTTCAATACAAAGACCACATCCTCCCACAGGCCGGTCCACACCTCACTAAAGATTAACCCTGGCCCAAGGCCGCGAGCCTGCGACTCCCTGGACACCAGGGAAGAATTCCCGACAGAGGAGAGGTTTGAGCCTGGTTGGATAAAGAAGTAGACAGCCAAGTTGCTCCCCCTTAGTCTTGGCTGCCAGGCCTGGCTTTGTGTCTTCAGGGCCTCCTCCCACCCTTCCTGGGATGGGAGACTGAAGCCACCCGTTGCCAGCTCCCTTGTGACCAACAGGCCACAGCTGGTCGGCTGCCAAGGGCTCCGGGTCTATGATGGGGGATCACCTTTCTTTGCAGGAACGTAACGCCCTCGCCAAGGGAAGGAGACGGTGGGGCGTCATAGAGCCACCCTTAAATGAGCTGATCTGGAAGTTTGGCTTGGTGGCCTTCCCTGAGAGCCTTTACTGTTTTGTGCCTCATACGCAATATGGGGATACTGTTGCCCTGGTGCCCTACCCACCCCTCCCCCGGACAGTTAGCTTTCCAATAGGCCTCAGTGTCCATGTCAACGAAATGGGTCCTGCACCGTCCCTACTCTCCCAGTCCCTTCCAGCAGAGATCTCCAGGACTGTAGGCTTACAGGGAGGGAGGGGCTGGTCTCCAAGTCCCGCACCTCCCCTCTCCCCACCCCAAGTGGGGGGGGGTCTCAGAACTCTCTCCTGGGACCGCGGGGCAGTCCCGGAGGGCAGCAGGGGGCGGCGGGCTGAGCGGATGCGCGCTGTCCTGGGCACCGGGGACGGGTTCAGGGACCGGGGAGGGGCGGCCTAATTACAGCATGTTGGCCCAGCGCCGCAGAGCGCCGCGAACGAGAGCGGCAGTGGGTAATTAGAGAGCATTAGCCGTGCCCCTGCAATCCTGTAATTTCTCCGCGCGCTCCGGGTGTGTTGTAGGAGGTGAAGCGATGCGGGCTCGGCTCTGAGTCAGACTCTCAGAAGCCCGGGTGGGGACACAGGGGGCGGCAGAGGCCGCGGAGAAGGGACTCCTGCCGTAGGAGGCGCCGGCGCCTTTCCCTAGCACGAAGTCACCAGTCCTGGGGCAGCGCGCGGGGCGCCCACTTCCGCGGACACAGGAGGGCGGGGCCAGGAGGGGCGTGGCCTGCTCCTCCTCCCGCCTCCAGGGGGCGCTCCTCGGTCCAGCGGATCTTCTCGGGGGCATCGAGTCTAGTTCCCGGGCACCCAGGCATGTGGCCTGCTCCCTGCGCGCAGGTGGACTGAAAGAGATGGAGATGCAGTGCACGAGGCGGAGGCGCCCCGAGTCCCGTCAGACATGGGCAACAGACGTAGGGCAGCAAGAGAAAAAAAAGCAGAGGCTTCTGAAGGGAGTGGGGGCGCTTGTTTCACCCAAGCCCTGGAATCAATTCTCGGGGAGCAGGGAGGAGCCAGTGGGGGACTGAGGCTGGGAGGGGAGTTTATTTATTAGCCAGATTAGCTAGCATTAATGGGGGAGCCGTGGTGGCCGGCGGCGGCGGGGACATAGCTGGCATAACTGGCATAGCGGCGGGGCCTCCCGCGGCGCGGGGCTCTGGCGGCTTCAAAGGGGCTTAGGGAGGCCCGTGGTGGCACTGCCACGGCCCCGCGGGGGAGGGCGTGGGCGCTGGCGGCGGGGGAGAAGGCGGCCATTGTGCACCGAGGGATTAGGGATCTGGCTTGGAAGGAATTTTAAACTGCTGCAAGCCGGCGCCCCAGGACTCCCCCTCCCTCCTCACAGCTGCTTTCCAGAGCACGCTGAGGTGTTTACCTGCATTTCCGTGTATGGGAGTCCCCCCTCCTCCCTCAAGTTGGAGGCATCTAGGGCTCTCAGATTTGGCAAATAAAAATACGGGACGTCCAGTTAAATTTGAAGTTCAAATAAACAACGAATCATATTTCAGTACAAGTATATCCCCTACAACATGTGGGGCATACTTATACTAAAAAAATTATTCGTTGTTAGTTTAAATTTACCTGGGCATCTTGTATTTTTTTCTAGCAGCCCTACAGTCACCAAAATGTCTAATCTGTGTTTGCAACAGATTGGGGGCTCCGGAAAAATTCGCTGGGGTTGTGTGTCCCTACCCGCAGACTACGACGTTTCCTAAAGCCAGCTGGTATGTTTCACCCTTCGGAATGGATCTCTGATGGTAGTACGTCTCCATCAGACTAGGAGCTTCCTGAGGACAGGGGCTGCTTTTGAGGCTGGAGCTCAGAGCTCAATGTCGGTGTCTCCTTCGTCACACTGGGGGTTCCCTGAGGCAGGGTCTGTTTGCTTCCAGGAGGGCAAGTCTGTCTCCCTTCCTCCCCGCAGGCAGGTAGAGGCCCCTCCCCCATTCGTGTAGCTTCCTGCCCACAGGGGGCGCTAGGGGCCCAGAGAACTGACAGGCGGATGGATCCTGTTTCTTGGGACTCAGGGCTGCTGGTTCTCTGGTGTTGATGCACCTGGGGATGGAGGGGCCGGGGGTTGTCCCCATCTCGCGTGGCTGTTGACCTGGTCCTGGCCCTTGCTCTGGCAGTCGAGGCCAGGCCTGTCTGGCCAGAGGCTGTGGCCAGCATGTGGGAGAAGCTCCAAGTGTGGTTACCCACAGTTTCTGCCAGGAAGGGACAGTGTGGCCCTTGGCGCAGAACGGCGCTGTGCATCTCCTCTCTCCTCATTACCATGGCCACCAAGCCCTATCCTCCATCACCCTCACTAGACCCCACTGCCCGGCCTTTGCTTGTGCTGTTCTCTCCACCTGCTGCACCTGCTCTTCCTGTCTGTGAGGACAGCTGAAGTGCCACTGCTTCTCCTGGAGCTCTGGTCTTCAGCAGGGTAGGTATGGCCAAGAAGGCTGCTGGTGCCCGGGGGTCTTCTGATGAAAAGAACCCTCCATCTACTCCCTCCTTCCTCACCCACCTGGGCCACAGGGACCAAAGAGGGGATAAGGTGGGAGTGGGGGAGATGGGAAGGTGGGGGCAACGTAGGTGGAGAGGGGGCAAGAAGAAGCCTCAGCCTCCATCTTCTCCCACTCTGCCCCGTGTAGCCCCGTCCCAAATCCCCTCATCCCCTCGGTGCCTCTGAACTCTCTTCCCCTGAAGCTGAGGGAAGCCCTGGAGGAGCCCTTTCTCACGGTCACAGCCTCAACAACCCCCACCCCCTGCTCCTTTGGCCACAGCCACCTCGGCCTCTGCAGAGCCCAGGCCTGGCCCACCCGTCCCTGCAGGGCCCCCTCCTTGGGCTGGGGCGCCTGCTTCCGCGAGTGGCATCATCACCCCACTCCTCAGGCTGCCCAGTCATCAGGTCAGCAATTAGCTACTTCCTCTCGGCTGCATGAGGCCACTGAACGTCACAGCCCCTCCCCCCGGCCAGCCGCCCGCGGGAGTGCTGGGGGGTGCCCCCCACACTTTGTAGTCAATGCCAAGTCCTGGCTCAATCCCCCCAGTCTACTGAGTGCCGGGGTAATGAGACTCCCTGTGCTCCTGGGGGCGGGAGAAGCGTTCCTGCTGCCTCCTCCCCTTGTGTCACCCCATCCCATTGGGTGAGGACACTCCAGCTGCCAGGGTGGGGCGGTGCTGGCTCAAGGGCACCTGCGGCTGGAGCTGGCGAGGCTTGAGACTTAGGTGCCCCTGTTCCCAGTCCTAGGCAGTTTTCACCAGGCTCTCTCGCCTGGGGCCCGGGAGTCTGAGAACTGAGGATCCTGGCAGTTATCTGATAAGGGGGGAGAGATGGGGGAGGCACCCTACAGACGCCCAAGCATGCAGGGGGACAGGCTTTTCATGAACATCCACAGGGGCTTGCACTCTGTGCCTAGGCACTTTCACAGGTACACCCTGTGCAATGTATGTCCCACCACAGCCGTGCCCTCATGGGTCCCTGGGGGCAGCCCACCTGCAGGTGTGCCAGCATGCCCAGACACCCCCTCCTCCAAATGTGTGCTCACTGACATGTTCACAGAGAGAATAAGCTCACTACCACACCAAAACCAAAACCAGGACACCATGGGGGAGCCCAGGAGGGTGGAATCAGAGAGACCACCCCAAACCTGCCCCCCTACTGCTCCTTGGGCCAGAGGGTCTTCCCGGGGAAGGTCAGGGGGGAGGCTGCACTTCCAGGGTGTGGGTGTGTGGTAGGCAGGGAGATGGTGGGAGGAGCTGGGGCTGAGTCTGGAGGAAGGGGTAGGGCGAGGATTTCCAGAGAGAATAAAAGCATTCCAACAAATATAAACAAATGTGTGTAATCTTAGGCAGATCATTTAACTCCTTAGGGCCTCAGCAATAGCATCTGTAAAATGGGGATGATGAGAATACTACTTAAACTTGGTTGTGAGGTTTAAATGAGTTAACTGGCCAGAGCAGGCCCTGACTGACATTACTATTGAGGAGACCCTCCCAATGTCCTGTCTCCGGGGGCAGGTTTGCCCGAAAGGGGCTGCACTAGGCCTTCCCTGACCATGTGCTCACCTCTGTCTTTCTCCATTTCCTGGGGTCCAGCCCCAGCCGAGGCGTGGCAGGTGATTGGGTACTCTCTGGATTGGCCTAGGGGCAGGGCCTGGGAGGGGCTGGCTACCTGCCCCACCCCTACCTGGCTGGCACAACAGGTAACTGAGTGCTGGCTTCTAACCCTGGGAGGGAATGAGTCAGCCAGCACCACCCCATCCAGGCAAATGGGGTGCAGGGGACAGGAGCTTGGGTGGAGGGGCCTTCTAGGAACGTTCCTGGAAGAGGACCTGGGAACGGATGCTGCCGCCAGGAGCCACCACCTCAGCTTACCAGCCTGTGCCCAACTCAGCAAACACCCTTGTCCTTGCTTCTCACAGCTCACTCTCTGGATTCATGAGGCAAGGCCCTGCTGGCCCACCCTGGCTGGCTCCAAACACGGCTTCAACCACGGCAGGGAGCCAGGCCTGCTGCCACCATGCTGTCTTGCCACCCTTCTCAGCTTGTCCAGCAGGGGTGTCCATGGACACAGGGGCACACACACTCTCACTTACATGTGCCCACGGCCACATGAGCGCAACCAGAGACACCAATACAGACACGTTCTCACAAGCACATGCACACACACTCTCAGTACTCCCTCACACTTGTACACACCCACATAGACATTCATGTACACTCACAATTTCATACAACCACACTCATGTACAGCCACACATGCAGAGTCTAATCACTGCTGTTGGTGGAATTGTGTCCCCCAAAAGATATGTTGACATCCTAACCCCTACTACCTGGGAACATGACCTTAGTTGGAAATAGAGTCTTTGTAGGTGTAATCAAGTTTTAAGATGAGATCTTACTGGATTAGAGTGGGCCCTAAATTTGATGACTGGTGTCTTTTAGGGAGAGAGAGATTTGTAGACACAGCGACTCGGAGACACACAGGGAAGATGGACACATGATGATGGAGGCAGAGATTGGAGTGATGCAGCTGTAAGCCAAGGAACACCGGGGATTGCCGGCAAATGCCAGGAGCTAGGAGAGAGGCATGCAACAGACTCCCTCAGAGCCTCCAGAAGGAACCAAACCTGCTGACACGTTGATTTTGGACTCTGGCCTCCTTAACTACGAGAGAGTAAATTTCTGTTGGTTTAAGCCACCAAGTCTGTGGTAATTTGTTATGGCAGCTCTGGGAAACAAATACAGTCACACACACACATGCACACACACACACACGCACACACACATGCTGCTGGCTCTAGGCTCAGTGACGAGGTTGGTGGAGTTCCTCTTGGGAGCTGCTCTGCCTCTGTCCTCCTTCCCCTGTGGCTGGTCCCATGAACCCAAAAAAGCTCATGGCCCAGGGCAGGAGCATGATAATTTTCAATCCCTCCTTCCCTCCCTGGAGTTGTTAACTAAGCATCCCCCTCAAAATCTGCTCTCAGGCATGGGTTGCCATGTTTACGTGCACTGAAAGACATGTCCAAGAATGCTATGGCTGCTTTACCGCTATTAATTAAAAACTGGAAACAACCCAAATGTCTATCAACAGCAGAATAGATAATAAATTGTGGCATAGCCACGCAATGGAAGGCTGCTCAGCCACTAAAAAGGAAGACCTAATGCTGCAGGAATAGCATGGATGACCCTCACAGACCCCACACTGACCACACTGGGCCCCATACAAAGAGTGTATGCTCTAGGAGTCCGTGTGCGTGAGGTTCAAGAACAAAGCCAACCCGTGGTGATAAAAGTCAGAATAGTGGTTACTTCTGAGAGATGGGGTTGACTGGGAGGGGCTTGAGGGAGCCTCCTGGGGTGCGGGAATACTCTGTGCGTGATCTGGGTGGTGGTTACATGGGCATATACATATGCACAAGTTTGCCAGATCTCTTAAGATTTGTTCAATTTGATGCACAAACCTTACAATTCAATAAAAAGTAAGTTTTAAAAACTGGGTTCCCGGGAAGTCAATGACCAGAAGCCACCGGATAGCATTGTCTGGTGGGGGCAGCTGCAGGGTTTGCCTTGTCCCCGTGCTGCACTGGTGTCCTCATGCCTGGGACTGCTTGTGTGACAGACTTTTCAGGATATTTGTTGACTATAAACATGAAGCCTGGGGCTACCTGGGGAGACCATGGGGCGTCAATGCAGCCAGCCCTTCCAGAGATGACCTGTCTCTAGGTGGAAATAGGGAGTGCACACGATCCTATTGGAATCTACTTCCCCGATTAAAAACCAAATGTGATGATTTCTTTCACAAAAAGCTCACATTGAAGAAGAACAGCCACCTTTTATTCAGCTTTTGCTATCTGCCAGGCATAGACCAAGTACCTTTGAGGGACACGGCCATGTTACCATTTCACAGACAAGAAAACTGATGCTCCAAGATGTTGAGTAAATCCCCAAGGTCACACAGGAAGCTCAACAGAGGGGATTTGATGTGATAGTCTGGGGCTCCCTGAGGGCGGGGCCATGTCCCCCCTCAGACTGGGGCTCCCTCAGGGCAGGGCTGTGTCCCCCTCCTACTGGGCTCCGGGATTTCTAGGCTGGAGGGGTTTAGGGGAGGACTTATCTGAACCCGACTTTCGTGGCACATGCACTGCTTTCCTGAAGCGGCTGGGAAGGGGCTGCTGACCTGGCTGCTCTGCTCCTTCTCACCCTGGCTCTCACCACTACGCCTAACTCAGGGCTCTGCCCACAGGTGTGCCATAGTTTGGGACCATGGACCTAGGGGTGAGGGAGGGAGGTGGGGGAGGGTGAGCATCAGAAGGACCTGTCCCTTTGGGGGCTGTGCTGGGATCAGTGCTGGAGGTGCCCACCCCTTCCCTCCCTTCCTGGCTGGCCCAGTGGGAGTCAGGACTACCCAGCCAAGCCATCCAGAGGCACACTGAGCGGAGAGCTGGACCCTGCCCCTTGCCAGGAGGACCAGCTGGGAGAGGGACTCCATTTAAGGATGTATGGAGGGCAGAGCACAGGGCAGCCCCCAGCATGCCCAGGCCCAGGTGCTCCTCACCCTGCCCACGCCTCACCAGCAGGAGCTGGGTCATATGATGGGGGCGAGGTGGTAGGTGTAATAGGAGCTGACATCCTCTTCGGCCTGCCCTGTGACTATATTAAGTTCTGTGCTTGGTCTCCCCTCTCCCCCGCCCCCAGGACTTTCCTTCCTTCCCCAGGGATCCTGCACTGCAGATTAAGCAGTCATTCCTCTCCCCTCCCCACTGTCCTAGGAAGGGGGCTGGAGCCTAATGAGGTCAGAGCCAGGGGGTAGAGGAGCAGAGGCAGTCAATTGAGGCCTTGGGTGCTAATGAGCTGCAGAGGGAAGTGCCTGGGCGGGAGGCCGTGCTCCCGAGGCCTTAGCACCCTCACACTTAATGTCCCCCACCCACCGCCCACACACATGGCCCAGGGCTCACACAGAACACCCTTGCAGGCAGCTGAGACATGGTTTACATTCCTCCAGGCCAACCATGGGTACCCCTGCACGTGTGCACCCCCCAGAGCCCGTTATTACCCTCATAACACTGTTCAGGAGCTCACGTCTGCACACCCAACTGTACATGCAGGCACTCTCGCTTGCAGCCCTTTGCACTCATGTGCAGACCGCCCACCCCTGTTACCATTTCTCTTAAGCCCTCAGAGTCTGTGGCTGAAGCAGGGGGAGCCCTATGGCTGCAGTGGGGTGGGGAATGTAGTCTGGGGGCTACAGGCCATTTGTAACCCCCGCCTAGATCTAAGGGCTCAGTCTCCATCTCCCCACCCCCTTGCAGTGAGACTCCCCACCCCAGGTTGAGGGCAGCGGGTAGGGCAGGGTTTATTAATAAACTTGCTCCTGACTGGAAAGGACTGTGCAGAAGCCCCAACTTCAAGCCAATCATAGCAGAACTTTCCAGGAATGTCACCCCAAAGCAAGCCTTTCTCTGACTCCAGGATTATTTCCCACCCCTGACTTCATCCCCTTGGTGTGTGGGGCTCCTGCCAGGTTCCACTGACTCTGCCCAGCAGGCCTGCTGTCACCTGGCAGCTGACATCTGCCTTGGCCGCCACCCAGAGAAAGTCACAGGCGGTCGGTAGTGGGGCGGGGATTAGAACTGCTTCCTCCCTCATCGAGTTCTACTCCTTGCTCCCCCAAACTGAGGACGGCTGAGCCCACTGTGTTGGGAATGCAGAATGGCCTCTGCCTCACCACCAACAGCATTCTCACGCTGCCCTTGTACCCTGCTCCAAGTGGGGAGGAGCCCTGAAGGCAGAGAGCCCGGGCCAGCTTACTGGCCTTGTGACTTTGGGCAAGCAGAATATGACTTGTCTGTGGCTCATTGTCATCATTTATAAAGTGAGGATGAAATTGCCCACCCGAAGGTAGCTGTGAGAATTAGGAATGTGTGATGGCTGGTGTGAACTGCAAAGGACTGTGTACAGGAGTGTAAAGTAAATAATATTTATGTTCTTGCCTCTATCACTAATTGCGTTCCCATCTTTATCACCGCCACCACCATCACTAACACCTCCACTGTCACACCACCATCTCCTTCCCACCATCGTTTCATCTCATCTTCAGCACCATCGCACTGCTATCCTCATCAGTACTTCCATCACAACCACCACGTTATCACCTATCCATCCTTCCAAGAACACTGATTCAACTCCTACCATGTTCAGGGTCACATGAGTGGCCCTTTGGAGGTGAGTCCTGCCCTGTGTTCCCCACATTAGGAACAGCCTAAATCTCTCCCTTCCCTTAAGCCCTGGCACACAACCCCTCTCTGCCAGGAACCCTTCCTTGATCTACCCGGCAGTACTCCGATTACTTCTGTACACTGTGGTCAGCTGTGCCTGTCCCCTCCCTGGCTGGGGAGTGTGTGTGTGTGTGAGAGAGCACTCACACTCTCACTATTTAAACCAGTTGATAAAGTCAGCCTCCACCCAGATCTCCTACACACGGCCTAGTGGCTCTGGGTCTCAATCCTGGCTCTTATGTTTTCTAGCTGTGTGACCTGGGACAACCCACTTTCCTTCCTTGTGCCTCAGTTTTCCCAACTGTGAATTGGATTAATAATAGATTTAATAATCGTCTCATATTGCTGTAGTGTGGATTCCCTGAGATGTTGTATATAGAGTACTTAGAAGAGAAGTGGGCACACAGTAAGTGCTTGATAAACATTTGCTATTGTTTATTATTATTGTTGGTCCTTCCTACTGCCAATGCTTCACACAGGGCTTTGCACTGTCAATGAGAATGAATATATTAATGGATATGCTCTGACTTTCCAATGTAAACATCTTGGAAGGGAAGGAAGATTTGAGCCTTTCCGAGAAATGTGTGGACCCCTGCCTGCTCCCAGAAGGTTCCTGAACTCTGGGCAGTGGGTTAGGAAGGACCATGCAGGGAGGTTGGAGCCAGGCCCGGCAGAGTTGAGCTTGAATCCTAACTTCACCAGCTGAGCCACTGTGGGCAAGTCATCACTTAACCACCTCAAGCCTCGGTTTCCTCATCTGTCAAGTGGATCACTGTGCAGGTCCCCTGTGAGACTATCATCTCTGTCAGTCTTGAATGCAGGCGCCACAGGTAGCTGTGGGTGGGAGTCAGGGCCAGTGTACCCTTTGGGCCTCAACCTTCTCATGCAGATAGTAGATGTCCCTGCAGAGCCTGCTTCCTAGAGTAGGTGGAGAAGATGCTGAGTGGTGGAAACTGCTCAGAAAAGTAAAACACTCTGGAAAAGTTCCAGGGACAGCATTAATAATGATTGACCCAGCTTGGCCTGACCAGAGAAAACGCACTGAGGTCTGAGCTGGGTTCCTGGAGCAGGGCAGGGGCCACAAGGGAGGAGGGCCAAGGGGCCCCTAACCACAAGCTCAGGAAGGCCACTCTGTGCTCAGACTCTCACGTGCACCATGACATGGTCCATGGGGAGGGCTGAGGCAGCTGGGACATGGCGGAGGGGTTGACCCAGGAGACCTACAGGCTTTCCAGGAGTCCCCAGTCCATTGACATCCACACAGCTGCAGCCCCCCGAGGATTGCCTCCACCCTCCTCTGACAGTGGCGCCCTGGCCATGAACCCCCAGCGAATAAACAGGGGCAGCAGCGGCTGACTGGTGTGTACTCTCAGCCCCCACAATGTAAACTCCCGGAATGTATTTATGTTGTCTGGGCCTGGCCCCAGTCCCCTGCCCAGCTTGGAGGGGTCACGCCATGCCAGACGTCACACATACAGGGCAGCTGGATTCCTCCAAGTGGTGGTGGTGGGTGGTAGGGATAGGCAGGGGGATGATGGGGGACAGGGACCAAAGACAGCTGGAGCTGGGTGGCCAGAGGGAGAGTTGCAAAGGGGGAAGGGAAAGCAAGTGTTAGCACTGAGTGCTCAGACTGTGCCCTGTTCCTAGAACTGCAGGTCAGAATCTTCATATCCCTGGCTTGGCCAGTGACCTGGGTCACTCTGTGGCCTTCCAGGGCCAGTCTTGGCCCCAGACTCCGGGGTCAGGGAGCTTAGGGCTCTGCCCAACCCACAACTGGCCTGAGAACTGACCCACTAGGCCTCTCTTTGGTTTACCTTTTCACTACCCTCTGCCGGGCACTGCGCCAAGTCTCTTGTGCACATTATCTCATTTAAGCCTGACCATCTGCCTGGGGCGGGAGTGGCTGCTCTCCTCATGACCCCGTGGAAGGTCAAGGGGTAAGTAAGCAGGCTGAGGTATTGGAGCCTGGAGTGCCTGGCCTGGGATTAGAACCTGGATCTGTAACCAGAGTATCTCTACTCTGAAGAGCCATGCCAAGCAGGCCGCTGTCCTTGAGGGCAAAGTCACACCAGAGTCACCACTAGAACCCAGGGCTCTTGAGTCCTGGGTCAACTTTCTTCCCACACTATGCAAAACAGGGTGGTGAGGAAACCCAGCCCAGCTCTCAGGGAGCCCCAGTCTGAGGGGAGACACAGCCCTGCTCTCAGGGAGCCCTGGTCTGAGGGGAGACACGGCTCTGTCCTCAGGGAGCCCCAGTCTGAGGGGGAGCCCCAGACCACGGGAAATTACTAACTGGACGTACCACTGGGGAGGCAGGTGGAGCCAGAGGGCTTCATACAGCTGGAGTCAGTGTGGAAGACTTCCTGAGGGATGGTGCTGGCAGCCCCTTTAGCAAGGAGGAGTTGGGCAGTGGTGGACAGCTTTGGGTGGCCCTGAAGGCTGGAGCTGCATTCTCACACTGCCCTGATTAGGAAATGAGGCTTATCCTCCACACCACACTCCCGCCCCCCCCACCCCCCCTCCCACCGTTGGGCCTACCATTCTGATTCTGCCCAGCCTGCCTGGGAGGGGCAGGAGGAACACAGCCTTGTGACAAGCATTCAGCTGGGAGCTGTGCACGTCTCAGGAATGACACCCAGGGAAGGCTATTTTAATCTGGGAAGTTGCCTATTTTAATCTGGAAAGTTGCCTGCTCCTCCTGCCCACCCCAAAATAACCAGGCTCCCAAAGGAAGCTGCAACATTGTGGGCTGCCACTGGCCTAATGCAGCCCTCCAGGCCCTGCACCCCCAATGTGGCCAGCCTCCCTCCTCAGACTGGCCCTCCCCTCTCAGACCAGAGCCCTCCCGTACGGGGGCTGTGTCTCCTCCCTCAGACTGGGGCCTTCGTCAGGGCAGAGGCTGTGTCTCTCATCAGACCAGGAGCTCCTGGGGTGCAAAGGTTGTATCTCTCCACCAGCAGCTCCTCAGAACATTCAGGTCTCTGGAGCCCACTGCCCTGCAGAATTTAGGGATGGGTAGGGGTTCAGGTGGCCTTTTCCTCCTTCTGGGCTGACTTCCATCTGGAGGATGCCCTTGTGATGGAGAAACCGAATCTCCCTCTCCATGGCCACAAGGACAGTCAGGGCTGGGGGCTGAGCCCCTTGACACCCTCCACAGCGCAGCAGCCGGGGAGGAGCGGGAGCCCCATGCCGAGGACAAGGGCAGTAGGGCACGCGGCTGGTAACGGGAGAAGGCCAACGCTTTCCTATTTTGGGAGGCAGGAGGCAGCAGGTGGCTGGCTGGTGCTTGGACATGTGAACCCTCCAGTTGGGGGCCATGTGGCCAGGAGCAGGGGAGACTGGCACTGCCAAGCATGGCTGAGGCCCCTCGTGAGTCCTGACTGTCCTCAGAGCTGGATGACTGGAAGTTGCCAAAGGGCAGTTGCTCTGTACCTGGGCTGGGTACCAAATGGGGAGGGGGCCCACTAACTTCAGTGTTCCTTGTAGGGAACCAGTGCCCACCGGTCCTGTTAAGAGGAGCCCTACTACCTCAACCCTTCTCTCCCCCCGAGCATCCAACACAACTCCTGGCATGGAAGAGGGGCTGGGGGCGGGGGGGTGGCTGCTGACCCAGGTAATGTCATTAACTACTGCTTATTGAGGGCTGAGAAACTGAGGGTCAGATTTTGAGAAGACCTCCCCTCTCCAAGCCTCCAGTCTATTCATCTCACAACCATTTTTAACTGAGCACATGCTGTGTCCGAGGGCTGTGCTAGGGCTCCCCATTAGTCACTAAGCTTAATCCTTACAGCACCCTACTGAGAGGACTATAGTTGTACCATTCAGCTCTGGAGGGAATGAGGCCCTGAGAGGTTGTACGACTTGCCTAAGATAACACAGCGAGGAAGTGGTAGTGTTGGCATTCAAACCCAGGTTAGTACAACTTTTGTTTTCTTACTCTTTTTCCTTTTTTTTTTTTGACATTTTATTATGAAAAACTTTAAACGTTCATATAAGCAGAGAGAACAGTACAATGAACCTGCAAACATCCGTTACCAAGATAGAATAACGAACATTTTGCCAGATTTGCTTCATCTTTTTTTGTGCCGAAATATTTTAAAGTAAATTATGCACACTAAGACATGTCACCCCTAATCACTTCAGAATGCATCTCTAAAAATCCCCAATTTTCTGTATAAAGCAGCATGCCATTCTCACACCGGATAAAACTAATAATCTCCTACTGTTATCTAATACTCAGATTGTGTTCAACTCCCCCAAATTGAACACGATCTTCCCCGGATTCTTGTCACTCCCCCACACGGCTGCTGAGGGTGGGTGCACGGGGTTTGGGAGATCTTTGCCAGCCTCTGTCCCTTAGTTCCCTTGAGGAGACAGTCCTTTCCTTCTCTTTTCCTCCTTGCTTGGGGCAAGGTTTCTAGAAAGGAGAGCAGCAGGGGCCCGAGGGATTTGGGCAGGTGGTGGAAGCTGTGGGGAGGCTCAGGCAGCCCCTTGTCTCCTGGGGTGGGGACTGCGGAGTGAGGTGGGTGTCCTGAAGAGCCTGAAGGGAGCCATGGCCTGGCAGTAGGAGACCTCAGAGGGCCTCTGATGCATTGCCCTCCTGCCAGTCCCAATCCAATGGGACCTTGGACCTGGAAGCCCCTACCCCACAGGGTCTCCTGTCCACCCTGGGCCCACAGACCAAACAGCACACTGGTCTGCCCCAGCCAAAACAGGAGCCGGAGGAAGGTCAGCTTATCGGGTCTCCCCTACTCCCTCACCCCGTGGGCCCGCCTTTCACTGCTATCAGTGTCTGGCGTGAGCAAAGGGGTTGATGGGACAAAGCAAGGCCACTCCCTGTGTCCGCGCCTGCATGGAGAGGTTGCTTTTTAGCAGGATTCTGGGAGACCCTGGGGCCCAGAGCCCAGATGATGATGAAAGCGTCTCTCTGCCAGTGACCCTTTAGGACAGGGGTCTCTAAGTTCCCTTCCTGCTCTAGGTCCTAGCCTTAGTTCTCGGGGTGGGTGGGAAGGACTCTGACCTAAGGCAGGAGATGGTGATCTCTCAGTCTTCACTCCCTGGATTGGGATTGAGGGGTTCTAGGTCAAATGAGACCAAACCTGAAGGGACAGGGTCTGGGTCTCCCTGCTCAGACTGGGGGCTGCCGAGGACGGGGGCTGCGTCTCCCTCGTTGAATAGGATATTCCACAAGTCAGGGCTTTGTCTTCTTCCAACAGACTGGAAGCTCCCTGAGGGCAGGGCTGTATCTCCCCTCCCCCATTATTCTGGGGCTCCCTGAGGCTTGGTCAACACTGACCTTCCCTCACCATTGTTACCTCTAGGGACCCCAGGCTGCCTACATATGCTGAGTGTGGCTACTGTGATAGCAGAGCCCCCTCAGGGGACCCCCTAGCTCCTCATTGCTCGGGAACCTGGGGCAGGGCTGAGAAGAGAAATGAGTTGGCTTCACTTTGCTGGTGGGGAGCAGGAGTGGGATGATCCAGTTGGAGCCCACTGCCTGGTGGGTTGTGGAATCCTCTAACGGTTTGGGGCGTGACTGCCCGGTGTGGAGGCAGGGGATGGAAGAGAGGGCCTCCTCCAGGGGTCCTCCCTTCTTCTCTAGAACACCTCATGAACTCCTCTTGTGAGAAATTCCCAGGCTACCAGGGGCCAGGGGGATGGGGGCCTCAGGATCCAGGAGGTGAGTCCTGAAGGGCCCTCCATGGGTTTGAAGCTCCTTCCCCTGTCCCCCCGACCCCACCTAGCCAGGACTTGCTGGGCAGGAGCAGGAGGAGAGAGGGTTCAGCCTTGGGTGGGGTCGAGGGGACAGGAGAGGACAAGCTCTAGGAAAACACAGACCAAGACTGCCAGATAAGGTCGGGGGAGGAAGAGTGGGGTGGGTAGGCTGGGGGAGGGGCCTTCAGCAGACCCCCAGGGCCAAAGCTGAGGCCACAGGGCCACTGCCTTCAACCTGACCCCAGGGACTGGTCCCACCAGGGTCTCCTTTGAGGAGGCCGCCTGATTGTGGAGGTCACTGCTCCCTCCTCCCCAGGCCCCTGTTTCAGTGCATCCACCCAGCACTCAGCATCCCACAGTGCCCAGGCGTGTCTCCCAGGCACCTGGACACCATGTAGAGGTCCTCTTGGTCTCTCCCAAAGCACCAGCCACTGGGCCTCGCATACAGCAGGCACTTATTAAAGTCGGCTGGCTGATGGCTCCCAACTGAACCCTCTGATTGCGGCTCTGGTTTGTCTTGTGTCAAGTGCTCAGAGAAATAACCCTTTATCAGCCCTTCCTTCCTCAGGAGGGCCCCACCCTTGATGCGTGGTCCCTTGCGTGGTCACTCAGTGGTGCAGGAATACAGCTGGAGAGGCTGATGTTTAGAACTCCAACCCGGGGGGCTGAGAGGGGAAAGGTGCCCCAGTCTGAGGGGAGACAGCCCCGCCCTCGGGGAGCCCCAGTCTGAGGGAGATGCGGCCAGTCCTCGGGGAGCGCCGGTCTGGGGGGAGGCGGCCCCGCCCTCGGGGAGCCCCAGTCTGAGGGAGACGCGGCCAGTCCTTGGGGAGCTCCGGTCTGAGGCGGGAGGCAGAACCTTTACCTCAGGGAGCTCATGGTCAGTAAGGAGAGACCTATCCCTTCTGCTTTCTCTCACTATCAAAGCAGCCTTGAGAGTAGGGGGAGGAGGAGGGCCAATGTCTGGGGGCTCCCACATTGACTCTCTCCAAGTTCCTGACAGATTTCTTCCCTCAGCCAGGGCCAGGGTGAAGTGACCCTTGCAGACTTATTTTCACCACGTAGAGCTGCCTGGGACCTCTTTAGCCCTTGGAGATATTTTGTGGAAGAGCCAAGCCCCATGCCTGGCACAAACAGGCGCTTGTCACTGGCAGCCATTTGACTCTTCAGTCTTTCTCCATCCAGTGTATCAGGTGAATCTCACCCAGCCCTACGTCGTAATGCATTCCCGTTTTACTGATGAGGAAACTGAGCCTCAGAAACTTGAGAGAATGCCTGAAGCCCCACAGCTAGGAAGTGACAGAGGTCTAGTTCTGCTTGGCTTCAAATTGTGTGTTCTTTTCAGGACCAAGCTTGGTAGGCAGTTGCCCCTCTGTTCACATAGGAGCAGAACTCCATCCAGCCCCCTACTCCTCAGCTTATATGGTCTCACCGGGGAGTGTGAAGATTAGCTGTGAGGTTTCTACAGTTCTAAGTCTTGGGACCTCTGGAGAAACGCCCTGTGGATACCTGGGGAGACCTCAAGGAGGGGTGTGGGACAGGGCAGGGGAGGAAGGAGAGAGGGAACTCTACTAGCCAGCATTGTGTAATGGGTGGGGGCTGCCTGGAGGAACAAAAGACACTCTCAGCAAACAGTAACAGGCTCTGTGACCAAGCAGGCTCTGCAAACACTGACAGGCTTTGCAAACCACAGCAGGTTCTGCAAATGCTGGCAGGTTCTGCAAACACTGACAGATTCTGTGTTGACAGGCCCACAATAGCAACGAGAGTGAGAAGCATTATGGAGAGGAAAACCTTGTGGTCCAGAGATGCTAAGGGAAGTTTCCACTTACCCTGCCTTTGTACCTTTGTGAGGGAGTCCTGGAGGAGGACGTCCAGCCCTTTTCCCCTCCTCGACAGCCTTCTCCAGTGCCACTGCCTGGTGCCCTCCCCCTTAGCAGGCTGCAGAGGTGCCAGGGCAGGAGGACTATGATTGGGAGAGTCCATGAGGGACACTCTGGAGTGGCGGGGAGCAGGCATGGGGGCCAGGGAGGTTCCCCCTGGTGGGAGCCTGGCCAGCTGGTCCCAGGTCACCGTGGGGCAGGCTGGAGCCCGTCTGCCCCGGCCCATGGCCCCTCTGAGCTCCAGAAAGTCTCAGCTCTTTGTGCTCAGCCTTGGAGGCAGGGGAGGGAGTGGCAGGAGCAGCAAACGTTTCCAAATGGAAAATGATGAAATCTTTCTGGAAAGCTGACTTTCCCAGGCTCTGGTGGGTACAGCTGACAGGGGAAACCTGAGCCCTGTGGGCAGGCAGGGGGTCCGACGGCAGGGGATCTGAGGCGCCTCTCTATGACAGAGTCCTGGGCAGCCACTCCAGAGCCGAGGAGGGCCTGTTGCCCGTTGGCGCCTGGTGGCGGTGGGGGAGTGGGCAGGGGAGTTACCCTTCAGCCCAGGGCCCCCTACAGTCTATGCCCAACCCAGCAACCAGAGTGATGCTGTGACAACAGTTAGTTCCCGTCTCTCCTTTGCTCTGTATCATTCAGAGTCAAGGCCAAAGTCCTTACTGCGGCCCACATGGCCTCATGTGATCCCACCCTACCACCACTCTGCCCCTCCCTCTCTCTGTTCTGGCTTCCTTATTCCTCAGATGAGCTGGGCACACTCCTGCCTCAGGGCCTTTGCACTGTCTGTTCCTTCTACCTGGATGCTTTTCCCCCAGATATCTCCATGGCTCGCCCTCTCACCTTCCTTGAGGTCTTTGAACATCACCTTCTCAGTGAGGCTTTTCCTGACCACCCTATTGAATCCTGCAACCTGCCCTCCTCACTCCAGCCCCAGCACCCTCCCTTCTGTAGTACCACCCTTTATTTTTCTCCAAATAATCTACAAATTATTTCTTCTAATATATTGACAGTGGTTTGAAGAGTGGCCTCCCAAAAGACTCATCTGTGTCCAAACTCCTGGAACCTGTGAATATGACTATGGGTTGAATAGTGTCCCCCCAAAACATTCAGGTTCACCTGGAACCTCAGAATGTGCCCTTATTTGGAAATAGGGTCTTTGCAGATGTGCTTCAGTTAAGGCTCTCGAGATGAGATCATCCTGGATTGAGGGTGGACTCTAAATAGTGTCCTTATAAGAAGAGGAGAGGGCATACACAGAGACACCGGGGAGAAAGCCACGTGAAGACAGAGGCAGAAACTGGTGGGATGCGGCCACGAGCTCAGCAACTCCGAGGATTGCCAGGAGCCACCAGAAGCTGGAAGAGGCACTACTCTCCCCTCCCAGAGCCCTTGGAGGGAGCACGGCCCCGCCAACACCTTGATGTCAGACTTTTAACCTCCAGAACTGTGAGGGAATAAACTTCTGTTGTTTGAAGCCACCAAGTTTGCGGCAATTTGTTGTGGTAGCCATAGGAAACGAATGCAAGACTCTATAATTTACCCATTTATTGTATCTATTATCTGTAAACACACTCCTCTCCTCAAATCTGAGCTCCAACAAGACAGGGATTTTTGTTTCCTTTGCTCATTGGTACCTCCCCAGTGATGAGCACAGGGCCTGGCACACAGCAGGTGCTCAATAAATCCTCATCAAATGGCTGAGTGAATAAATTAGATGAAGCAAGCAGTGCAGGAGTGGGAGTAAGGGGTCTTCAGGGGCCCGGCTTGGCTCCTCAAGGCTTGGGCCAGCTGAGATGGGCTCAGTGTGGCAGGAACCTATGCAAAGGACCCCTGGAAGAAAAGGAGAGGGAGACCTGGGGTCCTGCTCATGGCAAAATAAGCAGAACCCACCCTGTCCCCTTGTTCAGCCTCCTCTAGCTTGGTCCCAGCTGGAGCCTTTGTGGACTGGGCCTCTGCCAGAAGTAGGAGCCCTTCCCCTACATCCCGAAGCTAAGGACCCACCCCTAGACGACCTCTAGAGGCCACATTCACCCCACAATTAGCTATTCTGCTGACTGGCCTGGGAAGTACACAGGGGAGGGCCTCCCCACTTCTGGCCCATATCCTCAGGGCAGTGGGAGTGTTTGACTAGGGACTGAGTGGTGACAGACATGACCCCATAGGTCCCTTTGGATCCCTAGGATATCAGTTGCAGGGTTTCCCAAAAAACCCAGTGCCTGTCTTGTCCCCTGAGCTCTGGTGGTCGTGCAGGCCCATCTAGGCTGCCTGAGTTACCCTTTGACCTCTGGAGACAAAGTCTTTGTGGCCCCTCCTGGAGGCTTCTGGGCCTTGGGACACTGCCGTGAATGTCAGGAAACAGCCCCTGCCTCCCACACAAGCGATCTACCCACTATCCCTTTCCCCACCTGGGAGCCCAACCAGGGTGGTCATGGGCTGGAGGGTGCGCAGGGGTGGGCAGCCGTGCCCCTGAGAGGCGTCCTGTGCGTCTTGTGCCTCCAGGGAAGATGTGTCCTGGTTGAGAATCTTTCTTCTCTTCTGCAGAGGGTGAGAGAGACCTGGGGTTGCCTGGGACCAGTCCCCCAGGGCAGGTGGCCTCAGCTCTTGTCTCAGAGAGATGAGCAGAGCCCACCCTCTCCCCATGTTCAGCCTCCTCTAGCTTGGTCTCAGCTGGAGCCTTTGTGGTCTGGGCCTCTGCAAGGAGTAGGCGACCTTTCACAAGGTCATGCTCTGCCTCTGTCCACTCTTTTCACCCCTCTGGGTGGCCCCATCCTGCCCCATGGTCCAAATCTCCAAGCCCTAGCTCAGTGGGGGATTCTCCCTTTGACCTTGAGCAATTCACCACCCTGTCTCCCAAGAGGAAGACTAGAAACTTCCTCAGGGCCGGCTCTCCGATCTCTGCCATCTTTGGATGCCCTGCAGAAGTGGAGCTCACAGGTACCTCCTTCCCTTCTTCCTTCCTTCTCTCCCTCCTCCATCCTCCTTTCTTCTCCCCTCCCCTTGTGAAAGTTAATGAACTCCTCTGAGGCTTAGTGTCCTTATCTGTCAAGTGGGAATCATAATACCCACTGTGGAGGTGAGGATTAGAGGGAGGTGGGAAGGAGGAATGGAGGAGAGCAGCTCAGGGCCTGAGCAGAGGGAAGCCACAGCTGAGAAAGGACTGGATCTGCTCAGGCCTCATTTCTGCAAGTGGTGGGCCACCTGTGTGCCCATTTGGAGCCCATTCTGAGCCTGCATGTCTGTTTTCTGCACCTGCCATGTGGGCCTATGTGAGGTGGCATGTAGTGGCTGGACGCAGCATGAAGGTGGTGCCGACGACCCTGGGTAAACATCCTTTCTTCGCCACAGCATGAACACGGATGGTCCTCCCTTGTGCAGTGGACAATGGCTACCTTGTGTGAGCGAGAGAGAAAAGTGGGTACTTGTAATTGCTGATTTGGGCAGAGCCCCAAACAGGCTTGGAAAGGGCCAAGCCACAGGGGGCCTGGGAAGCTGGTGCCAGTGTCTGGGTCCAGTGGGTGGGCAGGAGGGCGCTGGGGGTGCGGCCCAGAAAAAGAGCTGAGCCACTGAGCAGGGAGAAAGTGGAGGAGCATGAATGAGCTGCTTGAGAAATGAAGTGAGGCTGGCTGGGCAGGAAATAAATGCATGCGGAGAGGCCGGCGGGGGCTGGGAGCCACCAGGCACTCTGGGGAGGGCTTTGGCGGCAGTTCCAGGCTGAACGGACTCTGCTTCCTTCCGGACTCAGGCTCCCTGGTGAGGGAAGCACTTAAAGAGCAAAGCCAGACTGGTCCTTGAACTGGACAAAGCAGAGCAGGGCTCTGAAACCATGCCGTGTGCTTAGAACTTTCCCACTTCCACTCTGACGTCCAAGCTCTAAGCTTTCTCTGGCTACAGGAAAGTATTTTTCACGCTTGGAAAAGCTGGCCCTGCAGGAAGCTGCTGATGCTGCTGACGGCTCAGTGAAGGCAGTAAGGTGGAGGCCTGTACTGGACACTTGGGTTCAAGTTCCTCCATTCCCTATGGCTTACTCTAGCCCCTGCTGCGTGGCCAGCTCCACGCAGGCTTTCTGGGCTCCGCTCAGGTGCAATCAGATGGCACCTCGCCGTGGTCCGGTGCCTCCCGCCTCCTGCCGAGGCTTCTCTGAGGTCTTGTACATGGATGCCTGTGGATCTCAGCCTGTGGATGCCTGAGAACCTCTGAGGTCCGCCAGCGTGTACACCTCAGAAGGGAAACCCAGTCCCCATGCCCAGTGGAGGGACAGAAGCCAACAAATACTCTCCCCTTTTGCCCTCCTGGGCATACACTTTGGAGACACATTTCACAAGGCTCTTAAATAGGTCCCTGTGGGGTCACCAGTCATCCACAGGGATGGCTAATGTGGTAAAACATCCTGGTATTGGCCAATCCCCCTTCCCTGTCTCACTCTGTCCCCTGCCCTCAGCCCTCACTCCTGCTGTCTGGGATCACTTGCCAAATAAATGATTTGCACCCCAGATCGAAGCCCACTCAAGCTCCACTTTTACGGAAAACCAGGCTAAGACAGAGGCCTAGTTTAGCTTCGGTCTAAGAGTCTAATTCTTAGGGGCCAGGGCAGGAGGCAAGTGGGAGCCTGGCCTATGGAAGGGAGCCCCCTCTATCCTTCTCGCAAGAGTAATATTTTAGGAGCCGGCCCCGTGGCTGAGTGGTTAAGTGCATGCGCTCCGCTGTGGTGGCCCAGGGTTTTGCGGGTTCGGATCCTGGGCACAGACATGGCACTGCTCGTCGGGCCACTTTGAGGCAGCGTCCAACATGCCACAACTAGAAGGACCTGCAACTAAGATATACAACTATGTACTGGGGGACTGGGGGATTGGGGGAGATAAAGCAAAAAGGAAAAAAAAAAAGTGCTATTTTAAAGCACAGCTCTAGGCTGGCTCCCCCCCGTACAGAAGCCCACAGTAAAGATGACTTGGCATTTGCCTTGCTGCCCCCATGGACTCCACTGGGCATGAGCATCTCCCCAGACCTCGACAGCCTGAGGGAGAGCCTTGCAACTGGCACTTCGGGTAATTAAGCACATTTTGCACTAGTAGCAGCTGCAAGCATGTCTCCTCTCCCATAGGCCCTGCTCTGGGGATTTGCTGGTGGGGAGTCTGCCTGGCTCAGCCTCTGTTTCGTAACTCCTGGAGGCAAGGCCTGGCCCCCTCCATCTGGCTCCTCCTGCATGCAGCACAGCTCTTTAGTTAGCAGGACTCTGACTCTTCTGCGAGGGGTTCATGCAGGTGTGAAGGGCCCATGTAGACCCTGCCTGTAGATGCCATCCCAGACAGGGGCTCTGAGACAGCCCTGCTTCCCTCTTCTGATACCTGTGGGACAGCAGTGCTGGTGTGGTGAGAACAGGGCTGAGTTAGCCTGTAGCCGGGACCCGAGAACACAGGAGTGTTGGGTGGGAAGCTGGATTGACCTTGATCCCGACCCCACTCCAGGGATGGCCGGCATCTCCTTCTGACCTTTGGCATATGAGGAAGCTCTGCTTTCCTCTCACGCCCCCACACTCTGGCTGGCACTGAGTCGCCAGACCTCCCCATTCTCCAGAGGCCTTCATTTCCCATGTTCCCAGCTTCTGGCTGGAGCACACGGGGAGCTTTTGCCTTCAGCCTTGCAATCTCCATCCTGACTTTCTCCTACTCTTCTCTACAACTTGCCCTATGGGTCCCCCCAACACCCCCACCCCACCCGCTGCACTTCTCAGGGCATGTTGAGTGAACGGAACAAAGGAAAGAGGATGAGGAGTGGGGGAACCCCTGCTTGGGGTGGGGGGTACGTGTGTGCTGGGGGCGGATCTGGACTAAAACCTTCTGCAGAACCAGACTCCCGGGTGGGAGGACCTCGGAGTCGAGCAGCCTGAGCCCTCCCTGCTGCTGTGCGGCCAGAACGACCCAGATCTGTGGCCCTGTGACCTCCCAAGTGCCAGTTGTGCTCCTGGAGATAACAGGGAGGAGTCTGGCCCCGGAGTGCTGGCTGATCCCTGGGGGTTTGAAGGCAGTGTCTATGGTGACCCCAAGTTCTCCTCTCCTTAGACTGATGAAACGGTGAGTCTGGCCCAAAAGCTGGTAGGATGCAGGTGTAAATCTAGCTTTATCATTTAGCCTCTGTCTGAGTCTGTCTGGCCTCTGAGCCTCAGTTTCCTCAGCTATGAAATGAGGATAGTGTGACTCCCACCAAGGTTGGTGTGAAGAGTAACAGAGGCAATGAGCAGGAAAGGACTCAATGCAGGTCACACCCTTCTGGCCCTGGGTGGTGGGCACTAGGCTTCTCGTCCCATCCCCCTCCATTGGCTACACTCCAAGGGACCAGTGTCTTTTTCAGAGTATGATGCTCACTGGATACAGAGGGGCTGTGACCTTGCTTGTCCCCTCCCACCCAGCTCCCACTCATCCTCAGTTTGGTGAGCAGGGGTCTCTCACCTTAGAGAAGCCTGTGGGCAGAAAGTAGAGGCTGCCGCTGCCCCCCTCTAAGGGAGCTGACAGGAGTAAGGCAGGAAAAGGGTCACTTGGGGAAACGTCAGGATGTGCCCTCACAACCCCACCTGGTCAGGCCCAGGCCGGCTGAGACGCCTCAGGGAGAGCAGGCCTCTCTCTGACGTTCATCCCTTGGGTGAAGGCTAGGTCTCTCGCTCCCCTCACTTCCCGTCATTACCTGTCACAGACCTGGCATGCAGGAAGGCACCACCTGTACGCCACCGCTGGAGGAATGAGGACATGGTTTGGCTGCATCATGCCCGTGGGAGCGGGCTTCCTGGAGTTTGGCCTCAATTTATCTTCTTCAATCTATTTACTGACCAAAAGAATTTTCTGAGTGCTTCCTTTTTTGGGGAGGGTGGGGAAGCCCAGGTTTGCGCATTTTGACACCTGGCACCTGCCTGAGCTTGGGCCATTCTGAGGTCAGGAACGTCCTCTCTACTTGCCAGGCCAGTGCATCTGATTGTCCAGCAGCTCCAAGGTGGGGTGGAATGGGCCAAATTTGGCTGCCCTGGTGTCCCCGCCCCCTGACAGCCACCTCTTCTCCGCTGTCTGTTCTCTCTCCACCCCGGGATTTCACCCCCTCGGCACCTCATCTCTCTGCCCATGTCTATAGCTCCTGGGGCCTCATCACTCCAGACAGCCTTAATCCATCCTCTGCTGCCCCACCTCCTCCAGGAGGGGACAGCAGGGCCAGGGATGAGAGGATATGAGTGGCAGATGTTATTTTCCCAAAATGGCCATGACAAAATCTCCCATCCTACGTGTTCTTCTAGAACCTTGCCACACCCCTGTCAAGAGGCGGAGTCTAGTCCTCCTCCCCTTGCGTCTGGGTGCGTTTGTGACTTGATTGTACCCCATAGAAAGTGACAGAGACATTGCAAGACTCTCAAGGCTGGGCCAGAAAATATGACAAAACTTCCACCTCGTGGGCTGGAAGGCTCCCGCGGAGCCCGGAGGCGGCCGCGCTGTGAGGAGCCCACGCTGGCCCATGCGGGCAAGACCACGGGGCAAGGCCCTGAGGCCAGAGGAGACAGCGCACAGTCAGCCCCTGCTGCTCCAGCGCCAGCTGCTGTCCAACTGACGCCATAGGACAGCCCGCCAAGCCCTTCCCAGGCTGCGGACCCACAGACACAAGAGAGGCCGGGAAATGGCTTGTTTAGCCGCTCCATTTGGGGGTGCCCCATTATGCAGCATTAGATACCCTGGCAGGGGGACGGAAGCTTCATTTGTGGTGTGGGGTGGAAAGAGCACTGGCCTGCGTTCCAATGTCCCTGCCGCTAACTGGCCCTTGCGTGACCCCTCCTCTCTGGACCTCGGGTTCTTCTCTGAACAGCGCAGGGCTGGGACAAGCCAGGCTGAGGCCTGTGCCCCACAGTGCCAGACACTGACGTCCGGATAACAAGCTTCTCACCGCCCGCTATCTCTTTCACATAAAACCCTCGCTCCTCCTAAAGGTCCAGTCCCCTGAGCGCCAACTCCCTCGGCAAGCTCCTTGGTTTCCCTCTAGCAGGGCACCCAGCCCGTCCTCTGCCCTTCTCTGTGATGCCTGGGTCTTGTGTCTGAGTTATCAAGGCACTTGCTTCTTCCTCTGAATGGGTGGTGAGATCTTGAATCACAAGGGCTGTCTTCCTCTGCTGTGTTGCCCCCACAGCTTTAGACACAGTGCCTGGTGAAGACTCGACCCTCCTCCTTACCCCCCATTAAAACCAGTTAAATGAATGAATGAATGAATGATGTTGACCATCACTCTCTCGTTATTGAGCACTTACACTGTGCTAACCTCTTTACAAACATCAACTCGTTTAATTGTCATAACAACCCTGGGAGGTGGGTAGCATTTTCAACCCCATTTTACAGTTGAGGAAACCAAAGCACAGGAAGGTTAAGTAACTTGTCTAAGGTCTCACAGCTAATAAGTGGTGGAGCCAAGATTGGAGTCCAAGGAGTGTGCTCTTAATCACCACATGATGGTGTGCTTCATCATCCCCATTTCATAGATGAGGAAACTGAGGTTTGAAGATCTTAAGCAAGCCACCTAGTCACACAGTTGGTAAGGGGTAGAGCTGGGATTTTGATTTGGCTCTGTTTGCAAAGGGACGTGCCCCTAACCACTGGGCTCCTTGGTCCTGTAGCAGGGACTCTCATTGCCCACGCTACCCACATGGGTGCGGTCAGCTCCTGCTGAGAGGGCAGACAGGGGGCACCTAGAGAGGATCACAGCCTGGAGAGGGGCCGTCGTCCCCTCCAATTTGATGGTGACAGTGCTGTTAGGGTGCCTGAGGGCCCTGGGCATGAGTGGCCCTTCCATTCAGCCCTGGGCAGGGTCCTTTTTCCAGAAAGGACCACAAGCTGCCAGACGTGGCCGTGCTCTCAGCTTTCTCCACTCTCTCACACTTTCCTTCTAGCCAGATGTCAAGCCTCTTATCTCACTGGGTGTGCATCTCCTCTGGGCTATGTGAGGACACTTTGGCCCAAGAGGGGTCAGTGACTCAACCGGGGTCTCCAGTGAGACCTGCCTGGGGCTGCGTTTCACTTTCCACTTTCCCAACTTGTCACCACACTCACTGTCATCGCGTGCTCTGCAGTGGTCTAGGCTGGGGGGCTTTCCAGAACATTGCATTCCAAGCTCACAGAGAGACATGTTTGGGGCCAAAGCCCTGCCCGCAGCCGTGGGTGAGCCGCCACTGTGGTCAGCAAGCTTCCTCAGAGGCCGTGCTTGATGTTGGAACTTGGGTCGGGGTGGAGCTGCTTGCCGGCTCCTCACACTCCCCGGGTGGTGGGGGCTCGTGGCCCCAGATCTGGGTGTCTGGGGCTGATGGTGTTTGAGTGGATCTGTTAGTAGTTTCAGGGGGGTGCAGTGGGAGCAAGCAGTCAAGAGTGGCCCCCAGAAGGAAGTTTTGTTAGGCTCCTGTTTCTCCTATGTCAAAGAAACCAAATCCGTCCCCTTTGGTTTATTTAGGCAGAATTGGACTCTGAGAATGAATTTCTGAACTTGGAGACTCACAGGAGAACGTTCAGGGCAGCACTGTTGATGACAGCAAAAACCTGGCCACTGCCCAAATTGCCCACCAACAGCAGAGTGGGTGACCGGGCTGTGGCTGCGTGGTCACATGGAGAAACACCATACGGCAGTCAAAATGAATGACCCACTCAAACGTGCAACAATGTGTGTGAATCTGGGCAATGTAAAATTGAGATGAAAAAGTCCCAGGAAATTATGTACCACATAATACTCTTTTTACAAAGTTAAAAACCATTAAAATTAAAAATAATAATTTTATGGAATCCACATGCATGCAATTAAACTCTACAAAGCAGTAAGTGAGAGAATGATGGACAGGGGACTCAGATGACCGTTACCGCAGGTAGCGGGATGGGGGTGGAATGGGGGCCACGGCTAGATGGGTTACTATCAAGAACTAGCTATTGTTCTGATGGTGGGTTTAGGGATGCTTATTGCATTATTTAAACCAACTAACTAAGCAATGTAAATCAAAGTGCATGGACCATTAATGAGGACCAAGGATTCTGTAAGCCTGTGATCCAAACAGAAGAATAAAACAGAAGGCATGAACTGGGAAGGCCCGATGTCCCCCAAAAGGAGAAGGCATCAGGAAATGCTGGAGTGGTGGAGAGCCAGAGCCTGGTAGTCTGGGGGCCTGTGGGTCCCAGTTCTGGGATTAGTTTTCTATTGCTCCATAGCAAATTACCAAACATTTAGCAGCTTAAAGCCGTACTCATGTGGTATTTCACCGTTTCTGTAGGCCAGAAGTCTGGGCACTGCACAGCCTGGTTCTCTGCTCAGGGTCTCAGCAGGCTGAAATCAAGGCATTGGTTGGGGCTTTAATCTCAACTGAGGCTCTCCTCTGCCAAGCTCCTTGCAGTCGTGGGACTGAGGGCCTCCACTCAGGTGCCACTGCTATTCCTTATCATGTGAACCTCTCCACAACATGGCAATTTGCTTCTTCAAGGTCAACAGGAGAGTGCCTTTGCTGCTTTGAATCTCTCTGACCTCTATCTGTGTCCTCTAGACTCTCACTTAAAAGGCACACCTGATTAGGTCAGACCCACCCAAGAAAATCTCCCTCGTGATTAACTCAAGTCAACTGATTAGGGACCTTAATGGCAACTGCAAAATCCCTTCATTTTTGCTGTAGACTATGATCTGATCACAGGAATGATATGTCATCATATTTATAGGTCCTGCCCATACTCAAGGGGAGGGCGTTAATGTGTGTGTACAGCAGGGGTGGGAAGCTTGGGACCATCTTAGAATAATGCCTACTACAGCTCATTTCCAAGCCACGGTTTTCTCCTCCATGAAGTAAGGAGTATAATCTATACCCTGCAGAGATCATGGGA
Organism: Equus quagga; assembly: GCF_021613505.1. Lineage (NCBI taxonomy): Eukaryota > Metazoa > Chordata > Mammalia > Perissodactyla > Equidae > Equus > Equus quagga. Next base: position 21,235,785 of record NC_060281.1, read on the forward strand.
AGATTAAATGAGATGGTGTGCACAGGGCTGTCATTTGTTCAGAGGTATTTAGTGAGGGCCTGCTGCATACCTGGCAGGCCCCCTGGGAGCTCAGTGAACACAGTGGTGTGCAACATGGATGTAGTCCCTACCCTAATGAGGCTGATAATCTAATGGAGGAGGCGAGTATTAGCTGAACTAATAAAGACCATAGTGTGATATGCATGATCTGTATGCTGAAAACTACAAAATGCTGTTGCAAGAAATCGATGAGGACCTAAATAAATGGAAAGATGTACTGTATCCACAGATTGGAAGACTCACCATGGAAAAGATGTCGATTTTCCCAAAATGAATTGTAGATTTGACACAATACCAATCAAGATCCCAGCAGGAATTTTTGTTTTTTGGTAGATATTAACAAGGAGATTCTAAAATTTTATGGAAGGGCAATGGAACTAGAATAGCTAAAACAATTTTGAAAAAAACAGAAGAAAGTGGGAGGAATCTACTCGATTTTAAGACTTAGTATGACATTACAGTAATTAAGACAGTGTGAGGCCAGCCCTGTGGCCGAGTGGTTAAGTTCGCGTGCTCCGCTTTGGTGGCCCAGGGTTTCGCCAGTTCGGACCGTGGGCGCGGACATGGCACCTCTCATCAGGCCACGTTGAGTTGACATCCCACATGCCACAACTAGAAGGATCCAGAACTAAAATATACAACTATGTACTGGGGGATTTGGGGAGAAAAAGCGGGAAAAAACAAAAGAAGATTGGCAACGCTTGTTAGCTCAGGTGCCAAGCTTTAAAAAAAAGTGTGGTATTGGCAAAGAGATGGATACATAGATAAATAATCTGAAATTGATCCACACAAATGTGATCAATATGTACAAAGGTACAAAGATATATGAGTGGAGAAAGGGTAGTCTTTTCAACAAACGGTGTTGGAACAACTGGTCATCCATAAGCAAAAAACTAACCCTTGGCCTAAATACAAAGATTTAACTCAAAATGGATCATAGAGCTAAATGTGGAACACTAAACGTTTAGAAGGGAACATATGTGAAAAATCTTCATGCCCTGGGGTTGGGTGAAGGGCTTTATAAAGGATATCAAAAGCATGATCCGCGAAAGGGGAAATTGATAAATTGGACTTCATCAAAATTAAAAACTTTTGCTCTGCCAAAGACACTGTCAAGAATATGAAGGGACAAGCTACAGATTGTGGGGAAAAAATCTACAAACCACATATTCAATTAAGGACTTCTATCCAAAACATATAAAGAACTCTCAAAACTCAACAGCAAGAAAACAAGTCACCAAATTCAAAACTGGGCAAAGGACTTATACAGACACTTCACCAAAGAGGATATAAGGATGACAAACGAACACATGGAAAGATATGCACCATCATTAGCCACGAGGGAAATGCAAATGGAAATCTCGATGAGATACCACTGCATGCCTACTGAAACAGCTATCATAAAAAATATTGACAAAACCAAGTGCTGAGGAGAATACATAGGAACCGGGACTCTCACCTACTGCTGGTGGGAATGCAAAATGGTACCAGCACTTTGAAAAACGGTTAGTTTCTTGTAAAGTTAAACATATGCTTATCATACGACCCAGCAATCCTACTCCTACATATTTACCCCAGATAAACCAAGACTTTTCTTCACGTGAATACCTGTACATGGGGGCCGGCCCTGTGACCAAGTGGTTAAGTTCACACACTCTGCTTCAGCAGCCCAGGGTTTCACCGGTTTGGATCCTGGGTGCAGACCTAGCACCATTTGTCAGGCCACGCTGAGGCAGTGTCCCACATAGTACAACCAGAAGGACCTGCAACTGGAATATACAACTATGCACTGGGGGGCTTTGGGAAGAAGAAGAAAAACTTTTTTAAAAACCCAAAACCTGTACATGAATGTTGTGAGCAGTTTTATTTGCAATAGCCAAAAGCTAGAAACAATCCCAACGTCCTTCGGTGGCTGAATGGTTAAAGTGTGGTATGTCCATGCAATGGAATACTGCTCAACAGTCAAAAGGAGCAATATTGATCCCAGCAACCACTGGATGCTTCTCCAGCATTTATACTAAATGAGAGAAGTTAGTCAAAAGGTTACCTATTGTTTGACTCCATTTACTTGACAGTCTCGAAAAGACAAAATTACAGTGATGGAAAACAGATTAGTGGTTGCCGGGGTTATGGGTGTGGTGAGGGTGTAGCTATAAAGGATAGCATAAGGGAGGTTTTGGGGAAGATGGAATGGTTCTGTATCCTGATTGTGGGGATTGTTACACAAATCTATACAGGTGTTAAAATTCATAGAACTATACACTGGAAGGAAAAAGAAAGTAAATTTTATTGTATGATAATTTCTAAACAATGAGCAGTGTGGACAAGGGCTCTAAGAGAGAGAGGCTTGGCTCTTGGGGAACGGACATGTTTCAGAAACGTTGTCCATGTAGTGTGGCAAAGTTGGCACAGGGCATAGAATTTAATAAATTCTCAATACACAAACAGTAGCAATAAAGAGAGAAATTAATTCTGGACTCAGTGAGTTCAGGAAGTGATGTCGCCAAGAAACCAAGCACTAGATTCTTCTGGGAAGTGGATTCCTGAAGCGGAGGGAAGGTGCCGGAAGATGCCTAAGCCAGCCCTGCCCTGACACAGCTGGGAGATGGGAATGCCCCCAGATGGGGAGACACGGGGTGGCCTGCAGGCCTGGGAGGGCTGACTCAAGAACCCTCCATTTTCTGAGCTTGCCCAGAGCCGCCCAGAGGGGCTGGGTCTTCTTGGTGAAGAAGGGAGCAGTCGGCTCTGCGTGGAGACCTGGCTCCCTCTTGCTCACCTCCCAGGTGGCCCTCAGCCATGACCTACTTCTCCAACCTGTCCGTGCAGGTGACTCCCCCACCCACAGCTATTTTTATCCCAGTGGGATTCTCAGCTATTTTTACCAGCCCGGCTTGTGGGAGAGTCGGATGGTGAAGCTGGGGTTCCTGCCCCGTGGGAGACCCTGATGGACATTCCTTCCGTCCTTCTCCCAGTGAGGACCACGTTACCTTCCCACAGCCACTCCTGCCCCAGGTGTCTCTCCTGCTGCAAAACCTGCAAGAGCTCCCCATTGCCCACAGGATAAAGTGCACACTTGACTTGGACGTTCAAAGCTCTCTCTACCTAGAACCCAGCTTCCCTTTGGCTTCCTGTCTCACCACAACTCACGGCTGGCCCGCCCAAGGAGCTAACCAACCCAGGCACCTTGCCAGACACCGATGAGGCCTCTTGATTTCCTGCCTGTGCACTTGCTGCTGGGAATGTCCTTTTGCTTCCGTCTCCATTGGGCCCAGTGCTAATGCCACCTCCTCCATGGAGCCATCCTTGATTCCCCAGCTGGCAGGGACTGTGCCTTCTCCTAGAGAACTGCTGTCCCAGGACCTCTCCTCTGTCTCTCTCTCCCTGGTTCTTGGGGCTGGCCGTTGCCCACCTGTACTCGTGCACAGAACATGTGTGGGAAGGATGGTGGGAGTGCTGCTGCCTCTCCTACATCCTCCAGGCTGCCCTGCGTGCCTGGGCCCTGTGATACCCGCCTGCCTCGCGGCAGGGCGGGCACTCTTCCATCTTCTGGCTGAAGGGCTCTCCGCCTCAGTGAATCAGCAAACCCTTCCCAGGGCCTGCAATGGGCTCGGCACTTTTCCGAGCACTCTGGGGAGGACGTGGGGAGGAAGTCAGAGAGGAGTGCTCATCAGAGGGAGCCTGGGCAGGTAGACCCGAAGCTCTAGGACCTACACGTGCGATGAGGCTTGCCTGGGGACCCCAGAGGTGCACTCTCACCTCCCCGGTAACACTCCCCCATCTTTCTCCTCTTCCTGGAGAAAGCCAACCCCAACCCCCGTGACCTGGCTTCCATGTCCTCCTCGCCCCACAGCCTGGCACTGGTCCCTGCCTTCTGCGGGACCCACCAGGACCTCCTGGGCACCAAATCTGCTTGGTGCGGTTGAGTTCTTATCTCCCTGGCCTGCTCAGAGCCTCTGCATGCTGACCTCCCATGTTCCCAGGATGCTCCGTTCCCCTGGGTCTCCTCTCCATCTCCTTGAAGGGTTCCCACCTCGGTGGGTCCTGGAGAGGTCAGAAATCCTCACTGTAAGATTGGGGCCTCTCTTCTCCCTGAACCCATTCAAGACCTCAGTCATTAACACTGGCCTCCACATCCTTTCTTCTACCCCGGGCCTTTCTCCCTGAGCTCCGGACCCCTGAAGTTCTCATAGCCCCTCAGCTTAACATGATCTCAATGCAACTCATCACCTTCTTTCCTAACCCATTCCTCCTCTGCTCCCCCCGCCACCCCATCCCCCCCACTCCCACCCCCAGTCTGGAGCCCTGGCCCTCGCCCTGCTCACTCAACTTCCTAACACTGCCGGGCAGGCCTCCTGTTTCCAATTACTGCAGCCATTCCTTCCCCAGCTCCTTGCCTCCTGCCTTTCCCATTCCCATTCATCCTCCACTCAGCAGCCTGCACAAACCTGGCCAGACCCTTCCTTAAAATCTGTCTGCAGAATCAAGTCCAAGAGTTTTAGGAAGGAGGCCAGCTGTGTGGTGTGTCATTGAAGCCAGGCTGCCAGGGTGCACATCTCCCTGGCTGTGTGACCTGGGCAGGTGATGTTCCCTTCTTTGAGCCTCCATCTCCTTGTTGTTCAGGTGCATCTACGCCTAGGGCAGTCGTGAGAACCAGATGAGACAATAGGTGTGATGGCTCTAGAACTCTGCAGCCTGCAGGGAGTACCCGGTGTCACTGGCATCAGTGTCATCAGCCAGCTGCCTCCTCTCACCAAGCTCTCTGCAGCCTCAGCCCTTGCCTCCTTCCCACACAGCCGTGCAGCCAAACATAAGAACCTCCCCACCTCTGATCTTGCTCTTCTCTCTCTAGGAGATGCCTTCCTCTGACCTGCCCACCTAGCTGCCAACTTTTCCTACTTCAGAGCCCACTGTGAATTCCATCTCTTCTGTGCATCCCTCCATAGATGCCCCCTCAGGCCTCCCCCAAGACTGGGCTCGAGGGCATGGAACCACCCACCCACCATGAGCCCCGAGGCCTGTGCCTGACTCCTTGTGGTTCCAGCATCCAGCACTCCATCAAGGCCCTTGGAGGGCAGGGCAGGAGGGCAGTCAGAGCACCCAATCCGAGTCTCAGAGAACTCCAGCCCCTGGGAGAGGTGTGACCCAGGAGACATCCTCCAGCTTGAGGCCCTGGAGTGGGAGGGCTGTCCCCACATGTCTCCCCAGTGGACTCGAGTCATTAAGAGTCCACCAAGGAAGAGGGGTCCCCTCTGTGGGGGACGCAGGGCTCTCTCCCTCATGTCACCTGAGGTTGTCAGCACTAACAGAACCAGGCCCTACAGGGAGCTCACTCAGACCCCAAAGACCAGGCCCAGTCCCTGCACGGGGCTGCCCCTGCCTTCCAGGACACCTTCGGGGCAGGTAGGGAACATGGAGGCAGATGTGGGTGGGACAAGGAAGCCCTCACAGGGGAATGTGGGAGGAGAGGGCTCTCCTAGAAGTCTGGGTTGGGAGTGGCCAGGAGGAGGGTAGATGGAGGATGAGAGGGACACGTCTAGATGGCCCTAGTCTTGCCTAGTGACTTGGCACAGTCCGTAGTGCTCAAAACTCTACAGAGCTCAGAGTTCTAGCTCAAAGCTCGGCACTGTTGTAGAGCCTGGCTGCTCTGCTAGCGCTAAGCTTGGGCAAGTTCCTGGACCTCCCTGTGCTCCGGTTTCCTCTCTAAATGGTGTAACAACAGTCATTAGAAGGTTGAGTGAAATGCATGCAAAGTGCTTGGCCCCACAATCGGTCCGTGGAAAGGGCTTTCGAGTTGGCTGGTGGAGCGAGGCACTGCCTGGGCCTAGACACGGAAAATAAGATCTTCTTTACTTATTTGAAGGGTAGACATGATTGAAATATACAGGGGGAAGACCCCAGCAATGCTGTCTCCCAGCTACCCACGCACCCCACCATTGGAAGCCGCGCCTGCCTGGTGTCTAGGATGGCATCATCACCTCCCCTCTGCAGAAGAGGGGAAGGAGCCACTCAAGACCAGTGAGGCGAGAGAGGAGAACACAGCTCTCTGGAGCCGGGTGCAGAGCTCACATCCACCATCCTAGGTGGGGCCCATGACTGCCCAGTTTCCCAGACAGGCCCCACGCCACCCCTCGTTTGGTGGTGTATGCCACTGCTATATGTAGCCCTCCGTTAGGAAGTCCTTTCCCATGTCTGACCTCAGTCCCACCAGCTGCGGTGTGACCCCTGTATCTAAGGCTGCCCCATGGAGAATCCACAAGGCTGAGGAGTGTGGGAGGGAGAGAGGGCTTTGTATGATCTACTTTCAGAAACCACCCTCACTCGGGAAGTCAGTTCATCCTGACGTCTAACTCCAGTCCCACTCACCATGGGTAAAGCCTGCTTCCTCTCGCCTGTCCTTGGAAGACATGGGGCCTTTACTCCAGGACTTCCGCATCTGCCCTGCAGAGACAGGGGTCAAGGCCTTGTCACTCCTGACTTGTCTCTTGGCTGGTGAGGGCAGGGGGTGTCCATGGTTATCCAAAGTGCGCTGCGTGCCAGCCCAAGCAAGAAGGCAAATCCTACCACGGCTCTCCAGGGAGGTGAGACTTCTGGCAAACCTTGTAAGGGCTATGCTGTCCATGTACAGATGGGGAAACTGAGTCCCAGAGCAAGAGAGGGGCTTTCCCCAGGGCACACAGCCAGGAGGACCAAGGCCTCCTGATGTTCACCGCAGTCCTCTCTCCACTCTGTCCAAGTCTCTAGGAAGGCACTGGGGGTTTGTAGCATCCCAGAGCCTGAGTCACAGGTGGAGGAAAAGCAGGCTGAGAAACTGTCCTTTATGACTCCAAGGCAAGTAGCTTCGTCCTTCTTGTCTCTTGAAGGTCCGACATGGAGTTTAGCAGAGAAGCCAGAAAGAACTTGCTACCAATAAAAGTGAGCAGCACTGTGGAATTCACTTTTCTGAGGGCATTTAACCAATTGATAGGCAAGCAAGGCTGCCTAGTACAGTGGTGCAGGCTGTCCACTGCACGAGGGGCAAGGGGGAGAGTGAAATTTCTCTGATTCAAACCAACGTGCTCAAAACGGGGGTGGGGGTGGGTGCTGTGGAGTAGCCATCGTCACAACACGCTTTGCCCAGGTCTAGCCAGGGAGAGAAGCAGTGGTGTCTCCACTCTGGCCCCCAGCCTTGTCTGCCCTGTGTCTCGCCCTCCTGCCCACCCTGGCTGCCGCCTGTCTCCTGTGATTGAAATCTCCCTGCTGGTCTCAGAGCTGACCTTCCCGCCCTTAATTCAATCAGGAATCACAAGCCCTTTTAATTTAGGAAATAAAAGGCCGGCTGCTGAGCCGGCTGCACCTGATTGACGGGGCTGCCAGCATGGCCAGGCTGGCCTGGGGAGGGGGCACAGACCCATGACCTCAGGCAGCCTCTCTGGGGTAAGGATGCTCCCCTGAGGGCTGGGGAACAAAAGCCAACCACCCCCCCTGCTGACCCCCAGCAGAGGAGGGGCCAAGGCCATGTGGTGGGGGCTGGTTTCCAGCGGCCTGGAGAAGCTGTGGAATGTCGAGCTCTCACTGCAGCCTGGAAGACTCGGGGTAGACCTGAGGGAGGACTTCCCAACCAACTCATTTCTCCCTTATTGTTTTGTGACTTTGGGTCGATGTTTCAAAGTGCCCTGACGACACATCTTTCTTTTCCAAGAAAGTAGAAGAGATGCCGGAGGAGTCCATGCTCACTTTTCTGGACTTGGGTTTCTCGTCTGGATATGGAGATAATCATGGGACTCAGCCATACGCTGTTTTGAGGATTAAATGAGTTAACGAAAGCTCACTGGCACACAATAGCCTCTCATTAAATTATAGCTAATAGTATTATTCTGCTGGAGGCAACAGAGGCCCCCACCTCTACTTGGAAGTAGCAGAGACTTGGGGGGACAGTGTCCAGGGCCCTGGGTCCCGTTGCTCCCTTCCCTCCCAGGAGATAGCCAAGGGCGAGTTCCCCCCCAGCCTGGCCCCGTTCCCAGGGGGTCAGGATAGGGCAGTGGAAAGCTACTGGCTCAGGGTTAGAATTCTAGCTGAGCACATTTTGGCTGTGTGACCTTGGGCAAGTCGCCTCACTGCTCTGAGCCTGTTTCTTCCTTTGAAAAGTGGGCTAGTAGCACCTATTGGCAGGATTGTGTGAAGTGCACAGGCCAAAGCCTGATCTGTAGAAGGTGCTCAGAATAGGGTACATCCCTCTCCTAAGCCCCAGTCAAGTGCTTAGCACAGCCTGTCCCTGTGGTCTGAAGCTGAGCTCTGAGCAGCCACTGCCCTCTTGCTGTTCCACCACACTGCATGAGTGTCCTATGGCCTGATTCCCTCAGGGTCCTGCCTGTGGCAAGGGCCTGCCTAGATGCTCCCACTGCGGCAGACCTCACCTTCTTGAGCTGCTCCTGCAGAAGGAACCAGCTTAGGGCAGACCCAGATGGCCGGCTGCTCCCTGTGTGTGTGCAGTGCAATGCCTGGGACAGACAAGGTGCTCAAGAGGTCTCTCCCAAAACTCTGACCCACCCTCTTGACCCAGATGTACTATAAAAACATATCCTATAATATCGTTCTTTGGGTCCTCAACAAGCAATTCCATGTAACTCCTGTATAAAATGGGTTTGGAGCTGAAGGTAATAGTCACGGTGGCCACCCCCTGAGTGCCAGGCTTACGCTGGGCTAGACGTGGGGCTGAGTGATCCACCTCCCGCTGCCCTGTGAGGTAGGCATTGCATCACACAGCTGAGGACACTGAAACTCAAAGAGATGGAGTAGCTTCTCCAGCCTGACCCAGCCACGCAGCGGTCGTGCCGGCATCTGCAGTGGAGTCCCCTGCAGAGGGCTTGGACAGATGGCTGGACAGCTCTTAGAAGTCTCTCGTGCCTGTTGTTGCATTTGATCTCACAGCAACCTTGGGGTTATGCCAAGCACATGATTGTCATTATTATGATCCTAGCTTACAGGAGTGGAAACAGAGGCTCCCGGGTCACACAGTAGCCCTCCCCACTGGAGGGGTCATTCATTCATTCATACCTTTGACAAATATTTATCAGGTACCTACTATGTTCTAGGCCCTGTGTGGGAGATCAGTGCTGAACAAGCCAGAGCCTGGCGCCATCCTGAAGCTTACCATCTTTGTGGGTGGGAAAGACTTGAAACAATCGGCACACAAAAATGATAAAAATGTGATAAGCATCATTCCTGGGGTGGGGTAATCAATCAGGTAAGGTCTTCCTGCAACACTGAGATCCCAAGACAGATTGGGAGTTTGCCCTGGGAAGTGGGCGTGGAGGCTGGGAAGAGCCGCCCCACTCCCCACCCCCTACCACCCGACCTGACCTGCGGTGGGTGGATGAACTCAGGGTTGGCAATATCCCCAGGGGTCCAGCCCAGCTCAGATTGGATGAGGGTGAATAGATGTGGGGATGGGGCTTGAGCCCAGGACCTAGGCAGGCCGTGAGGGGCACTGACATCTGCGGGTGTTCTGAGCCCCGCCCACCTGCCGCCTGCCTTCTCCCCACTGCAGGGCTGGTGGCGCGCTCCCAGGGCTGTCGGCTGCAGCTACCCCCCCGCCCCAACCCCGTCTGCACACCCACATCCTGCTTCTCTGTGTACCTCCTCCCTCAGCTCCCCTCACTCTCTCCCTCTGCCCAGAGCTGCTCAGAATTGCCATTGCATCTTTGACATTTCCTTTTCAAAGTTCTTTTCACTGTAGGAAGTGTCAATCCTGCTCGTGTTCTGAAGAGTTACTGTCCTCTCTCTGGGCCTCAGTTTCCCCATCTGCACAATACAGATAACTTCTCATGAGACTCTGTGAACCTGTGAGGCAGTCTGCATATTGTATGTGTTGCTGGAGTCGGGGAGACTCATCCTTCAAACCTGCCTGCTTGGTTGTGCTAAGCATACAGTAAGTGCTTTATGGATTGGTTTGGTAAGCCTACCTTGCCCAGGAGTTAGGAATGAAGAAGGCTCCTAAGGGCCAATGGGCCTGGTCCAGTGGTCACCCCCAGGGATGAATGGGGAGTAGCCTCTCCCCATTGTTCCTTCCCAGGAGCCTCTGGACATCCTGCTTAGTTATTATTACTCTCATCATCCCCATTTCACAGCCAGAGAGACAAAGCCCCGGGGAGCTTACATTGCTTTCCCAAGGTCATTCATGTAGTAGGTGGCAGAGCTGAGATTTTAACCCAGGCAGCCTGGCTCCAGGGCCCACATCTCAAACCATTGGACCACACATCCCTCCTCGAAGTTGAGTTCAATGATCTCCAAAGTGGGAAGGGTTCAGGAAGAAAATACTAGAAATTAAGTTATATATATTTTATCTTATCTTTTAAAATTTCTATGTTTTTGGTGAATGTATATTTTATATGCAGTACTTATGTGTAATTTTTTTAAAACTTTGAGTATGATTTGCATAGCATAAAATTCACCCATGTTAAGTGTACGATTCAGTGGTTCTTAGTAAATACACATAGTTGTGCAACCATCCCCATCATCCAATTTTAGAACATTTCCATCACCCACCCAAAGACATCCCTCCTGCCCATTTGCGGTCAATCCCAGTTCCCACCCCAGTCTCTGGGCCACTATTAACCTACTTTCCATCTTTATAGATGTGCATTTCCTGGATGTTTCATATAAATGGAATCATACAATGTGTGGTATTTTGTACCTGTTTCTCTTTTGGGTTTTTTTGTTTGTTTGGTTTTTTTTTTGGTGAGGATGATTGGCCCTGAGCTAACATCCGTTACCGATCTTGCTCTTTTTGCTTGAGGAAGATTGTCCCTAGGCTAACATCTGTGCCAGTCTTCCTCCATTTTGTATGTGGGACGCTGCCACAGCATGGCTTGATGAGTAGTATGTAGGTCTGTGCCTGGGATCCGAACTGGCGAACCCTGGGCCACTGAAGCAGAGTGCACAAACCCAACCACTGAACCACCAGGCTAGCCACTTGTATTTGTTTCTTTAACTTAGCATAATGTTTTTGAAATTCATTCATGTTTTAACATAAACCAGTATTTCATTCCTTTTTATGGCTGAATAGTATTCTGTTGTATGGATAGGTGACATTTTATTGATCCATTCACCAGTTGATGGTTATTTGAGTGGGTTCCACCTTTTGGCTGTTATGAATAATGCTGCTATGAATATTTGTGGTTTTTGTGTGGACATAAGTTTTCATTTCTCTTGGGTATATATATATACCTAGGAGTAGAATTACTGCAACATATGGTAAATTTATGTTTAACTTTTTAAGAAACTGCCAAAATGTTTTCCAAAGCGGCTGCACCATTTTACATTCCCACCAGCAATGTATGAGGGTTCCCGTTTCTCCACATCCTCACCAATACTTGTTATTGTCTGTCTTTTTGATTATAGCCATCCTAGTGGGTCTGAGGTGGTATCTCACTGTAGTTTTAATTTGCATTTCCCTAATGACTAACGATATTAAGCATCTAAGTTGTCTTATCTGTTAGCATAAAGTTATTCATAGTATTCGCTTATCATCCTTTTAATTTCTGTGAGATTGGTAGTGATGTTCCCTCTTTCATTTTGATTTTGGTAATTCTTTTTCTTGTTCAGTCTAGCTAAAGGTCTGCCAATTTTGTTGATCTTTACATTTTAGTTTCAATGTTTTTTCTTACTGTTATTTGGTTTTTTGTTTCATTGATTTCTGCTTTAATCTTTATTATTTCCTTACTTTTGATTGCTTTGGGTTTAGTTTGCTTTTTTTAGGAAGATTAGCCCTGAGTTAACATCTGTCACCAATCCTCCTCTTTTTGCTGAGGAAGACTGGCCCTGAGCTAACATCCGTGCCATCTTCTTCTACTTTATTTGTGGGACACCTACCACAGCATGGCTTGCCAAGTGGTGCCACGTCTGCACCCAGGATCTGAACCAGTGAACCCCAGGCTGCTGAAGCGGGATGTGCACACTTAACTGCTGCACCACCAGGCAGGCCCAGTTTGCTCTTCTTTCTCTAATTTCTTACAGTGGAAGTTTAGGCTATGGATTTGGCGTCTTCTTTTTATAGCATGAGTTTTTAAAGCTATAAATTTACTACCAATTACTACTTTAACAGTATTCTATAAATTTTGATATGTTGTATGTTTGTGGTCATTTAGTTCAAAATACATTTAAATTTGCCTTGTGATTTCTTTTTTGACACATGGGTTATTTGGAAATGTGTTGTTTAATTTCCAAATGTTTGTTGATTTCCCAAATTTTCTTCTGTTGTTGATTTCTAGTTTAATTTTGTTGTGGTTAGAGAACATACTTTGTACGATTTTAATTCTTTTCAATTTATTGAGACTTGTTTTATGGTCTGGCATATGGTCTATCCTGGTGAATATTCTTAGTGCCCTTAAAAAATATATATTCTTGCTGTTATCAGGTGGAGTGTTCGCTACATGGCAAATTCTACTGGTTGATAGCATTGGTCAAGTCTTGTATATCCTTGCTGATTTTCTGTCTAGTTCTTCCATACATTCTTGAAAGTGGAATATTGAACTCTCCAACTATTATTGTTGAATTCTCCACTTCTCCCTTTGATTCTGTCAGTTTTTGTTTCATGTATTTGGGGCTCCGTGGTTAGGTGCATACATGTTTAATTATTACATCATTCTGATGAATGACCCTTTTATTGTTATAAAATGTCTCTCTTTGTCTCTAGTATCATTTTTTTCCCCTTAAAGTCTATTTTGTCTGACGTTGGAATAGACACTCTCTTTCTCTTATGGTTACTGTTTGCACAGTATGTATTTTCCCATTCTTTTGCTTTCAACCTATTTGTGTCTTTGGATCTAAAGTGCCTCTTGTTGGCAGCATATAATTGGATCTTCTTTTCTTAATCTGGTTGCTATTGTTTAAGTCATTCACATTTAGCGTAATTATTGATAGGGTTGGATTTATCTCTGCAGTTTTGCATTTTTTTTATATGCTTCATGACTATTTTTGTAACTCCGTTCTTCCTTATTTTGTCTTATTCTGCCTTATTTTGTGTTAAATAAATATTTTCCTAATGTTTCTTCTAATTCCTTTGTTGTTGTTTCTTCATTATATTTTTGAGTTATTAACTTATTTGTTGTTTTGGGAATTAAAACATGTAATTTGTCACGATCAACTTCAGATTAATACTAACTCAATTCCAGTAAATTATCAAAACTTTGCTTAAATATGACTTCATTTATTCACCATCCTTTGTGCTATTGTGATGTATATTACATCCATATATGCTATAAGTCCAATAATAGTGTTATAATCATTGCTTTGTACCATCTTATGTATTTTTAAGAGAAGAAAGGAGAAAAAATATATTTATGGAATCTTTTGTATTAACCCACATAGTTCTCATTTCTGGTCCTCTTCATTTTCTTCTGTGGATGCAAGTTACCATGTAGTGTCTTTTCCATGATCCAGTATAATTCTCTTCCCTGCCTTTTCTTTGTGCTATTGTGTATTTGTGTTATAAATATATATTATATTTTTATATGTTACAAGTGCAACAATATAGCTCTATAATTATCATTTTATACAATTGTCTTTTAAATCAGCTAAGAGAAGAAAAGAGAGACATGTATTTATAGTGTCTTTTATATTTCCCTATACAATTACCTTTTTTGGTGCTCTTTATTTTCTCATGTGGATTTGAGTTACTGTCAGGTGCCATTTCTTTTCACTCTGAAGGACTTCCTTTAGTATTTCTCATAAGGCATTCCTCCTGGCAACAATTTCTCACTCTTTGCTTGTCTGGGAGTGTCTTTATTTTACCTTCATTTTTGAAGGATGCTTTTATTGGATAATAGACTTCTTGGTTGACACGTTTTTTTCTTTCAGCACTTTGAATGTGCCATCCCACTTTCCTCTGGCCTCCATTGTTTCTGATGTGAAATCAGCTGTTAATTTTATTGTGGTTTCCTTGCATAATGCATCATTTTTCTCTGGCTGCTTTCAAGATTTTCTCTGTCTCAGTCTTTCAATCTTTCATGTCTCAGTCAACAGTTTTACAATGATGTCTATGGATCTTTTTGTGTTTCCCTACTTGGAATTTGCTTGGATGTGTAAATTACTATTTTTCATCAAATTTGGGAATTTGGGGGCCATTATTTCTTCAAATTTTTTTCTGCCTCTTTCTCTCTCTCCTCTTCTTCCGGAACTCCCACTACGTTTATATTGGTATGTTTGATGATATTCTACAGATCTCTGAGGCTCTGTTCATTTTTCTTTATTCTTTGTTTTTTCTGTTCTTTAGATTGGATAACCTTAATTGATCTATCTTCAAGTTTGCTTATTTATTCTTCCAGGTCAAAAATGCTGTTGAATCCCTCTAGTGAATTTTTCATTTCAGTTATTGTACCTTTCAACTCTAGAATTTCCATTTGGTTTTTAAAATATATATATAATTTCTATCTCTTTCTAGATATTCTCTATTTGATGAATCATTTGATGAGTCTTTCCTTTAATTATATACACATGGCTTCTTTTAGTTCTTTGAACATATTTATAATAGCTGCTTTGACGTCTTTGTCTGCTAAGTACAATATCTAGACCACCTCAGAGACAGTTTCTATTGACTGCTTTTTCCCCTCTGCATGGATCACACTTTCCTGTTTCTTTGCTTGTCTTATAATTTCTGTTGAAATCTGGAAATTTTAGATAATATATTGTAGCAATTCTGAAGTCTGATTCACCACCAGCACCACCACCACCCCCACTAGGTTGTTTGTCACTGAGTTTTTGTTTGTTTAGTGACTTGCCTATGCTAATGCTGTGGAGTCTATGTTCCTCACAGCGTGAGGCTGCTGATGTCTCTGCTCAGTTTATCTTTTAAATTCTTTTTATTTTTAAGCCTGGCTTCCTAGGAACTGCCCTGGGTCAGCATAGCTTAGTGTTCTGCCAAAGATTGGTCAGAAATTGTGCTTAAATATCTTTATCCGGTAAGGCTTCCACCCTCTGCCAACGCGTCTGTGTGTGGGTTGGGGCACATGTTCAAGAGGGAGGGAGTTTACTAATCTTCCCCAGCTTTTACTTTCTGGGTGCTTAGCCAGGGATGAGTACATAGCTAAGGCCCTCTTCAGTCTTCCTCTTGGTGTGCACGCAGGCTTCCACACCCCCAGGAATATGTGGGAGCTCATCACGGCTCATTATGGCTTTCTTGTCCCCGGATGTCCCTGTTAAATTCCTGTTTTGCTGTTCTGCTGCTTTGTCACTTGCCCCAACTAGTATTAGACCTCAGGCTAGCTGCAGTGACGGCCTTAGCATACATAATTCTAAAGACATATACCTATATGGAGTGCATGCTCGTATTTCCTGATAAGGGTGCACAAACAGGTTTGGCAACCACTGGTCTAGTTTTGGGTGTCTCTAACTGGTCTGCCCCACCTGGGGACTATGTTTAGATGCTGAGCTCTGGACCCAGCATCCCTTGGGTGGGGTCTAGCGGGGCACTTTAGAAGAGCTATTGCAGCAACAGGATTCTCCAGAAAGCACCTCAGGGGAAAGTGGTGGTCCTCCGAGGTGGTGGAACTTGCCTCCTTGGGACGGCTGGCCCTGCCCATGCTGGCTGGGCCTTTGCCTCCACAGGGATGCAGGCCTGGCTACTCATCAGCAGGCCTGGGGTGGGGAGCCAGATGCCCTCTACACTGGCTCCCAGTTACCGGAAGCCTGCCAGGCACTCAGGAGGAAGATCTAGCAGAGCCAAGAGAATGACCACTTCCCTCAGGGCAGGGCTGGCAGCAAGGGGGTCACTCAGGAAGTGGCTGGCTCCTGCCCAAGAAGCCAAGGCTGGAGAGGGCTAGGGCCTGAGGCCCCTTTGGTCCCCTGGGTGCTCACTTAGAAGGCAAAGAGTCAGAGAGCAGTGCCCTCCTCCCTGGGTACTGCCCCTGTCCTTGGGGTGGACACATAGAGAGCCCTGTGCCCGTAAGCTGAAGGTCAGTGTGCTCAGCAGGCACTGCAGGTGGGAGGGGTGGAGGGCAGAGGGGAAAGCTGGGCTGTCACGTACGCTGATGTCACTGGTCACCCCGCCTCCCCAAAGTATCGCTTTCCTCATGGCCGAGGCTGCAGCTGAGTTCAGGGGGGCAGTCACGTCCCATCCATGGCACAGCTCTTAGGCTGCTCACTGCACCACCTCTGGGGCTGCTGAGGTCAGGGTGGCACTCTCCAGCACTGCCTAGTGTCAGCTCACTCCGACAGTTGGGACGGGGAGCCCAGGGAGTGGGGAGAGTGGCAGGGACAGGTGTCTGGGAGCTGGGAGTGGCCAGGCTGCTGAGAAGGTGTCCCAGAGTTCTTGGGGGCTACCCTGGGCTTTTATCACGGGCAAACGGTGGCACCACTGAGGAGCTCCCAGTCTGAAGTTGGAGACAGCCCCTGCCTACGGGCAGCTCCTTGTCTGAGGGGGAGGACAGAGTCCTTACCTTGAGGGAGTTTCCAGTCTGATGGGAGAAATCATCCCTGTTCTCAGGGAGCCCCTGCCCAATGGAGGAGACATGCTCCCTGTCCACAGACACAGCGCTGTGTCTGAGATGAGCGTCGGGCTGCAGTGGTTGGAACCCCCTCCCTTGTTCTCTCCTCCACTGTAAGGCTCCCAGGTCACCCAGAACAGATCCTCTGGAGGGTCCCTTCTCCAGACACTGGGAGGACCCAGCAGGTGCCCCACGCGTGACTGCCCAATGCAGTCAGGAGGGGCTGCCAGAACCTAAGTGCAGACAGACAGCGGCGTCCCTGTGTCTGAGCTCCTCCTCGGGGCTGGGTCCAGCAGAGGGAGCTGACAGCCAGCAGGAGCTGAGGCAAGCTGTCCCTGACCCCTGAGATGGCCTTGAAGAGCTCCCATGCCCACCCAGGGTGGAAGATTTGCCCCGTGGCTGGAGCTGGAGTGTCAGCAGCATGCACAGGGGCCCAGGCCTCCTCAGCCAACCCCAACACCCAGTGCTGCCCCTCAGAGACCCCTCCACAGAGTCACAAATTCTACAGTCTTTCAGCTGGGCCTGTGGAGTCCTTCCTGCTGTCCCTGGGGTAGGTAGCAACGCAAGAGATCAGAGAGCTGGGTGTGAATTCTGCTCCCTCGATTACTACTTCTGTGACTGTAGGCAAGTTATATAATCTTTCTGGGCCTCAGTTTCTTCATCTGTAGAATGGGCTGCTGTGGAGAGAAAGGGCATGGAACATGCCTGGCACACAGTAGGTGCCCAGTTAGGACAACTTCCCTTCTCCCTGCCCTGTTGCTCTTGCTTCACTCAGGGGCCTTGTACCCGACCTGGGGCTGAAAGGCTGGGGGTGGGAGAACGTGCTGGGGTGAAGGTCAGCCAACGGAGGGGGGCATCAACCAGGGCAGGCTTCCCATGGAGACGATATTCAAGTTGGGTTTGAGGAGATGCTTCCTTTCAGCCCCTAACACAGACACATTGAACTCTGCAGCCAGATGAGGTGACACCGAGAGGGCAAGGGGCATGAGCCCTTGGCTCTTTGCTTAGCACCCTGCCTGGCAAACCTTCCATTCACGGCTCCTGGCTGGAGGTCAGCCCCCAGTAGGACTTACTGGCCTCTTGCCAGTCCTATCAATGCTGAGGTCTCCTTGGGACATGTGGTTCTGGAAGCCCCCTCCCTTTCCTGCTCAACACATTTACTGAGTACTTACTATGTGCCAGGCCCTGTTCTAGGCACTGGGGAGACAGCACTGAGCAAAACGGACAGAGGTCCCTGACCTCATGGAGCTGGCATTCTAGTGGAGTGTGAAAACGTTAAGCAAAATAAGTGTATTAGAAGGTGGTAAGTAAGCACTCTGGAGAACAATAAAGGGTGAAGGATGGGAGTGTGGAGGTAAGGAGGTGATGCAATTTTAAACGGGAAGGTCAGAGAAGGCCGCATTGAGACGATAATCTTTGAGTAAGGAACTGAAAGGTGGAGCCATGTGCACAACTGAGGGAAAACATTCCACGAGAGAGTCTAGCACATGCAAAGGCCCTGGGGTGGTAGCAGAGCTGGCTGTTTGAGGAACAGCAAAGGGGCCGGCATGGAATGAGTGAGAGGGAGAGTAGTGGGAGATGAGGTCAGAGAGGTGGGAGGGACCAGATCCTGTAGGGGCTGGTAGACCATTGTCAGGACTTTGGTCACAGAGCAAACATGGATGCAGAGAAGAATAGGGCACCCTTCCTTTTCCCTCATGGGCTATGGGACAGTAAGGAAATGCCACCTGTTTTAATAAAGATGGGCCCCAGAACTTCCAAGAGTGGCACTGGAAATACCCTCCTGACTGAGAAGCGCAGCTTGGCCCATGAAGATCTGCCCCCTTGGGGTCTCTCACCAGATTCTGGTGCCACCGCACACTGGTCCTGGGGAGAGAGGCGGGGCTGTTTGAGAGAGTGTCAAAGCACCCTGAGGACAGGGGTGTCTTGTCGATCCTGCCTCCTCAGTGCCTTGACTTCCGGAGGTGCTCAACACAGCCTGGTTGAGTGAAGGAAGAAAGGAAGGAAAGAAGGAGTGGTGAGTGAATGAAGGACACAGGCCCTGCCCTTAATTCCCTGTAGCAGCAGAGACCAGGCTGGAGTGTTTCAAACGCTGAGAGTGATATATTCAGAGAGAACCAGGCCTCTGAGATGGTGTGGCCGACAAGGCCTCCTTCACACCGTTTCCCCTTGGTTCTCCTGCGGGGTGTTCCTACTGGCTCCTGTTGCATTTCCGTGCACCCAGCCCCCCACCGCCAACATGCACACATCCCAGCTCCTCCAGAGGCTGTGCTGTGCGTCAGGATTCCCACCTCCTGAAATCCAGCATCTTGTCTGAGGCCCCTCTCTCTTTCCTGAGCCACATCAGAAGGGGCCACCCCTGTGGGGAGCTCCGCCTATCCCCACACAGGGTATTGGCCTTGTGGACCTCAACCAAATGACCCCAACCTAGGGCAGTAGTGGGGAGAAGGCCTAGAGCCGAGTCATAATGCTAATGACCCCACAACAATAGCAACAAGTCTTGTTTCTCAAGCACTGAGCACGATCTAGACGCGCCATTTGCATTATCTCATTTAGTTCTAGAGGCCTCCACATGCCAGTCAAGGGGACTGGGGCTCTGAGAGGTCAAGGGACTTGTCTGAGGGGCACTTCTAGGTGCCTTTCCCCTGGTCAGGGTCCTGGCCCAGGGCTGCCCCTGCTGCAGCCAAGCAGGGGGTTCAGCCCCGGGCACCCCCACCTCCTGTGAGACCCGGGCTGGGTATGTCCAACTCCAGCCCCACGCTTCAGAGGAGAGGCTGGGGTCCTGGGGTGGAGGGGGCTGTGAGCTGGGAGAGTGGGGGTGGGCGAGACCGAGTGGCCCCTCCCATTCTGGGATTGGAGGGAGGGTGGAGGTGGCTGTCAGGACTCCGGCTGCCCCCGGTGTGCTGCTGTTCCTCTGCCAAAGCTGCCTGCTGCCCACCTTTCAGCTCTGGGCGGCTGGGCTGTCTGGGAGAGATGCTGTTACCGGGGACCAGCCCAGGCACCCCCACCTCCACCCCGCTCCCCAGGCTGAGACGTGTCTCCTGCTTGCAGAAAACAGATCTGGGGACCCAGGTGTACAGAGGAAGACCCCACAGAGCTTTCCAGAGCCCGTGCCTCCTGCCCAGGCCGAGGAAGCTCAGAACAGGGTCCTGCTTGCTCCAAGCCCTGCTCACTCCAGGCTTCAGCAGCCCTCACTGGCCCAGTGACACTGTTGGCCCTCTCGCCCAGCTTGTGGAAAAGCTGAGGAGCAGCGCAGTGCTCTGCAAACCAGGGTTCACACAATTTCCCACCTTTCCCAG
Source organism: Equus quagga (assembly GCF_021613505.1). Taxonomy (NCBI): domain Eukaryota; kingdom Metazoa; phylum Chordata; class Mammalia; order Perissodactyla; family Equidae; genus Equus; species Equus quagga. The sequence goes on from NC_060281.1 coordinate 21,255,604, forward strand.
CTCAGGGGCAATGCTCCTCTGAGCTTGAATGCCCTGCAATCATACCTCCCACCTGGGCACAGCTCACCTGCCCCCTGACTAACAGTCCTTCATGCGCATGTCTGTCCCCCAAAGACAGAGACAAGCTCCGGGAGGGCTGGACCTGGGTCTGAGTCCACTCAGCACAGGGCCTGATCTAGAACTAGTTCCTGCCCCTCCCCCTTCCAGAGAGCTGCAGGACAGAGCTGGGCGGGGTGGGCAGTAAGGTAGGAGGGGGTGGGCTGCTTATGGAACAGTAGAAAGAACCTGGCTGGGAGTCCCACAGACCCAGGTGATGTCCTGCCTCTGCCTAACTGCTCCTACCTCCTGTGCTCCAACCTCGTAAGTGTTGGAGAATAGAAGCGATGCCTTTGGGACACAGGCTCGGCCGCCCCATCAGACAAAGGTTCTTCGTGTCTCGGAAAGCAGAGCTGGTAGGACGGAAGGACATGCTCTTGATAGAAATTTGAAACTGGCAGGGAGAAAACCTGCAGGAGCGGCCAGGCCCCTGACCTTGGCACGTGCAGCTGCCTGGTTCACAGCCCATCGTGGCAGCCGGTGGGGGCCGTGTCCCCTCCAGAGCAGGGGCTGGGTTGTATTCCTTTGTACTCCCAGCGCCTAATGCAGAGTCTGCCCCACAATGTGCCCATAACACCGGGTTGTTGAACAAATCTGGCTGAGGTAAATGGGTCCTTGACCATGTGGACACTCACTGGAAATGACAGTGGCCTTATCATTGTGAACGTTTGGTAGTGAGCCCAAGGAAGTGGGCCCCTGGGTGATGGGCATCCTGGATTCCGGGAAAGGAAGGATCCCATGGCTTTACACTTTGGAAGGCACCAAGAGCCCAGGGGATGCAAGGCTGGGAGTGGAGCCCAGTCCGAACCGTCAAGGCCAGACCCAGGTGGAGGAAGAAGGCTGCCCCTCAGGTGGCACCGAGGGTGCTGACACGAACTCCATTTTGAACGTCCATGTTCGAAATCTGGTAAACTGAACTCTCAGCCAAACACCAGTGCCCAGCTCACCCTGCAGAGAGTGAGGATGCTGGGGCGGGAAATGCTGAGACCTCACGGTAAAAACCTTGGGTGGCATTCTTTCTATTAGCTCCATTGGAACAAGAAATAGGGCCAACTCTCCCCCTAAGGGGGACAAACTAAAAGCAGAGAAGAGCAGGTCTAACTCAATCCTAGGAAAGAGAGATGCTGGGATGGAACTGGCGACATTCGTGGGGCTTAAGTCTGAGGCCAGAGGAAGCTTCATCTCTGGTGCAGAAGGATCTCCAGCTCCTGGGCACAGACTCTCAGCTCTGGAGGGAGGGCACCACCTCAGAGCTGGGCTGACATGTTCTGATGTTTACGAGTGGGAAGAGTCTATTTGGGAAACGACAGACTTGTGAGCTTGAAGTCAGTTGCCAGTGAATACTGGGGAGTTGATTATTTGGCATGTGAATTCATAGATAAGGAAGCTAGACTGACAGGCAGACAGACAGATAACGTAGCACCCTGCCGCAGACAAGTAATTTCATAGATCCTCACAACATGGAGAGGTGGGGTCTGCTACCACCAGTTGGCAGGGGAAGAAAGTGAGGCTTCCAGAGGCTAAACAATGTGCCCAAAGCCACATTGTTTGAAATGGGCAGATGAGGGTCCTAGTTCTGCTGACTACAAAGGCCAGGGGTTTCCTCTCCAGACCCTCCAGCCGACTCCACTAGGAGCGAACGATACCATGTTAACCGGCCTCAGCTCTCTTTCTGGCAGGATGGGAGGGTGCGCTCTTGATAGAAGTTTGAAACCGGCAGGGAGAAAACAGGATGAAGGGCTGCTGGAGGTGGGGGTGCTGGATTTCCACCACGAGGGTGACAGAGCCTGTTTTGATATTCTGGCGAGGCTGGCTCCCATGACAGCAGTGGGGACTGGACCACAGGAACAGGGATGAATGGACTCCTGAGATTCTCTAGGGCTTGCCCCAGGGCCCTAGTCCTTGGTGTCATCACCCAGGGCATTTTAATCAATGGCTTGAATGGAGATCTGAGAGGCTGCCCCCCCCCCCCCCCCCGCCGCCCCCATTGCAGGTGACCTGCAGACCAGAGGAATGGGCTCTGTGGCACAATGAGGATTTACATCTGCCCGACGGTGCCTGGAACAACGGGCAAAACCAACAGGAGAGATCAACAGCGGGCAGAAATTACAAAGTCCAGCTCTAGGATCAATACAAAATCCAAGTCAAAGGGCACATGGGCATTGATCTCACAGAGACGCTGGTGCATATATGGAATGGCTTACGTGCAAAGGTAGTCCCAGAGGCACAGTCTTGAATGCTGCAAAGGGTTGGAAGCAACCTAAATATCCACCAGTAGGGGATCAATTAAATACCTTGGGTAGATCCACACAATGGAAGGCCATGGGGCTGATACAAAGAATGAGGCAAGGAGTTATATACTGATAAGGAAAGTTCTCCAAGATGCCCGGTTAAATTATAAAGCAAGGTGCATGACAGAGTACATTGACAGTGTAGACTATGCTTTTCTTTGTGCAATCGAGAATACGTGCATACATTTGTATACAGACCATCTCCAGAGGATACACAAGAAACAAGGTAGGAGGCTGGGGTCCTGCTTTACACTGCATAGCTATCGTGACTTCATTTTGTGCCATACACAAGTATGTGTGTGTGTGTGTGTGTGTGTTTATGTGTGTGTAAGGGGAAATGAATGGAGCAGGCCTCATAGCAATTCTAGTGAAAAAAGACCTGGAAGTTTGGCTAACCATAAACTCACTGAAAATTGCTTTAAGAAAAAAACCTAACTGTAATATGAGGTTATAATAACAGGAGCATAGACCCGGGCTGAAGGAGGTGTATGTCCTGCTATACTCTGAGCTGGCCAGGCTGTACCCAGAGTGTGGGACCTCTTTGAGATGGCCATGTTTGGGGAGAAACATTGGTAGCTAGATCAGACCTGAGGGGACAACTGGGCTAAGGTGGTTGGGTGGAAGGAGGGAAACTTGACGAACACAGAGATGCTGGAGAAATGGAGGGTCATTGAAGGGCTGGCATGCAGAAGCAGGAGGGACCTGATTATTTCATTTGCTCCAAAGAATGGAACTTGGATCAATGGTTTGGAAGGTACAGGGAGATAAATTTTTGGCCTCAGGAAGAACTTTCTAATCATTAGAACTTAATTACATAATAATAATATAATATAATAATAATAACATATATTATATAATTTAACAACGTAATATAATAAGAAGTACTTTCTACTAATTAGTATAGGAATGAGCTCTGCATCGCTGGCAGTATTGAAGAAGCCACTGATAACCATGCATCTCGGATGCTGCAGAGGGCATTAACAGAATCACCAGGACTCATATTTTTGGGTTCACCCCACACGTATTGAAGCTGAACCTCTGTAGTCGAAGTCTAGAAATCAGCTTTACTTATTTATTTTTACCACAGACACCAACAACTGAACTAGTTATACGCCTCAGTTCACAGTGTAAGATCATCATTGGTCTCTTCAAAGCCCCCTTTAATGTTACTTTTTGTCTTATTTTTCTCCTTCACCCCTGATCTCCACTCCCGTTTCCCACCACCCCCGACCCCCTGCCCAGGCCCTCGTTCTGCATGCTTGATATGGGTCTTGAAATGTGATGCATCTTCTTCGTAGACCAAGTCGTGTGGTTTTCTGCATGTTTGATCGTTTACATAAATGGTGTTGGGCTGTAACTCTCCTCCGTTTCTTATGGAGGAGATCTCTGCATCCTTGTATGTCCGCCTGGCTTGTTCTAACTGCCACTTTCAAGGGAGCCGCCACATCTTACTTATCCATGACCCAGGGATGGACACTCAGGCTGCATCCAACTCCTCACTACTCCAAATTTTGCTGCCATGCGTGCCCTGTACATGTCCTCTTTCCATCCTGTACGATCATTTTTCCAGGCTATCTACCCCTTTGCCGGATTCTGAGATGCAGGGCGTATGCACACTTAGTTTCATAACTACAGCCAGATTGCTCAGAATGGTTATATTAGTTTATTCTCTCACCTGCAGGACACAAGAGTCCCATCTCCCAACATGGGGTATGATCCACCTTTCTAATTCGTGCTATCCAGTCGGGTGTGGAGAGGCATGTTGTTATTTGAAGGCTGCATGTCTCTGATGACTAGTGAATTCGTGGATCTTTTCATACACTTGGCCATTGTACCTCCTCTTTTGTGACATGTCTGTTCGTCTCATTTTTTTTCTATTGGATTTTTTTGTCTTTTCCTTGTTGATTAACAGGAGTTCCTTGACTATTTCAGATTTTAATCCCTGGTGGGTTTTGAAGTTGTAAATATCTTCTCTGAGGATCTTCCTTCTTAGCAGGTGTTCTAGGGGTCAGTCAGGTTCGAGAAGCCCCAGAGTAGATATATACCACTTGAGATCATTTTTACTTCTGCCTCTGCATGCTTTTAAGATTCTTGGGCTTTCTGAAGAGATTCCTCACCATCTCTTTGGAGCAAACAGAGGCCTCAGAAGGGGTGAGGGCAGGAGGAGTCATTGTGAATGTGGACATGGAGCTGGGGTGCCCCTCGCCCCTTGACCATCTCTAGTAGTATGTTGTATTGTGAAGATGTTCATGAGACGTGGCCCAGATGGGCTTGTAAGAGGCTCCTCAGGGGTGATACATAGTTCATTTGGACAAAGTCTAGAACATCTCATTGTTCAGAAGAGATTGTCAATCTATTGGAATTTTCTCAACAATAGAAGCTTAACTCTTTTATCTCTGTGGAAGTTTTAAAATTTGGTTGCAAAATTTTCAACACTCCTTCCATTGAGAGATAGTGGGGGGGAGGTCTGTGTTTCCTCCCCTTGAATCTGGGCTGGACTTAGTCAATTTTCTTTGTACCCAATGGAATTTAGCAGAAGTGATGCTATATGACTTCTGAGGCTGGGTCAGAGAAGACCCTGCATCTTCTGCCTAGCTCTTTTGGGGCACTCACTCTGGAGGAAGCAAACTGCTATATAAGATGTCCAACTACCATGAGACTGCCATGCTGGACGGGCCATGCATAGGTGCCTTAGTCAACAATACTAGCTGAGCTCCCAGCCAATGACCAGCACCAACTGCCAGCCATGTGAGGGAGCTGTCTTGGATGTCCAGCTCTAACTGACATCTGACAGCAACTGTATGAGAGACTCTGAGTGAGAACTTCCCAGTTGAGCTCTTCCTGAATTCCTGACCCGCAAAATCATGAGACAACAAAATTGTTGTTGCTTATTCCACTAAGTTCTGGAGTAATTTGTTGTATAGCAATGGTAACCACAACAATCTCCTGGGACATGGAAGGATAGTTACTTTGCTGATAACTCTAATACATGTAGCCTCTATGGGTCTATTCTATTGCCTATTGTTTCTGATGTTTTAAAAATTGCATTATCTGACTCCTCATGGGTGTAGGTATTTTTGATTATGTGTTGGACATTGTATTTACAGACTTATTTGTAGAAATAATTTGAGGCCTAGAATGATGTTACCTTCCTTTAGAGAGGATTCACATTCGTGCCTAACAGGTGCCTGGAGCAATAATACTACAGAATCACCTACTTCAATTTTAAGAATTGAGTGATTGGAAACTGAGCTGTCTACTTCTGGTTTATCCTTAACTCCTAAGGTAAGGCCCTTTTGGGGTGCATGCTCACAGAGAGAGGCTTCACTAAGTCCCATCCTATGGCAAGCCTGGAACTCCAATCCACGTCCTCTTAGACCTACAAGGCTGCCAAAAGCATTGTTCAGCTTCTTGGACTTGGCTGACCCCTCCTGAATGGGCGAACACCCTCAGGGAAAGAATGGCCTCACACGCCACTCTTACTTCTCTAGGTCTAGGTCGTGGCCCCGAAATTCCTCACTATCTTGTTAGCTCTCTAATACCTTCAAGCAGATTTAAAAATATTTTGTCCAGCTCTTCTAGTTGTCCTCAGTGGGAGCATTGGTCTAAATCACTTAGTCTGCCATTATGAACTCTTATTTACTTAATTCTTTAAAGGCCAAAAACATAAAGAAAAATGAAATCATGTTCTTTGAAAGTCCTTGTGAAAAAATATATCATAGTCTCAAACATTTTTAAACAGATATTGGCCATAGTCTGATTTTCCACTGAAGAGTCTGGGTCCCCGTTAAGAATATCCCCAACTGTAATTGAAACACAGAGCTGGGGTGTGTAATTTTCTTTGCCTCTACCATGAACAGCTTGAGATTGCTTTAATTATTTAGTTCTTGGGTCACTTTTTGTTGTTTGTATCTTCAACACCTGCTACCTTCTGCTGTCAATGAGAATATCCTTAATGGCCTTTTCCTCACTCTGAATTTATTCCTTTAATACATATGTAAAGTAGCTAACCAAGCAGGCTAGAACAGTGTGCAAGGCAAGAGCAGATAGGCTCCGATTCAGATAGGGGAAATATGGATAAGCAAAGCTCTAAGGTTTGTCAGACCCTTGTCAGACAATTGTCAGGAGCACCTTTCGTCTGCTTAGAAGCCTCTTGATCTCAGATCTCAGTCTGGATGGTATAGGTTGTCATAGTAAAAGGCTGCTGCTCTTGCCCTGACTTAGGTGCCCCCCTGGAAGCAGGGAGTTTGGGGGTGAACAGTGCCCTAAAGCAGCTCAGGGTCTTCGCCAGCCCTAGGCCGCCTTCTCTTTGTTTCCGAGGCCCCACCCTGCCTCTCTGCCAAGAAGACTCAAGAACTCCTGGCAGAGAATGCTGTTCCCTGCTGGCCTGCGGAGATGACCACTTCATGGAGAGCGGAGAGAGGAAGGAGGAGGAAAGCGAAAAGAAAGGTCCTCTTTCAGGCTTAAGATGATGTGGAGTGGCTGCCTCACGGCCTGCCAAGAGCTGACTCACCGGGCTGGGACAGGCACTACAGGTGCACTCAGGCCAGCAGACAATAGGCGCCTGTTGCAAACAGTACACACCCGAGACAGACCACCGGGGTCAGGTGGAGACAGCCCCTGAGGGAGTATGGGGGCTGGAAGGGCAGGCGGGAGTCCAGCTTCCCGGGGCCTGCTCTGAGCAGTCACCGCCATGGGGACTGTGTGATTTCATGGTCTAGGGGCAGGAGCATGGGACCAGGAATTCAGAGACCTGGGCTGCCTCTAATGTGGGCCTCATTCCTCATCTCCCAGCTCTAAGGTTCTGGTGGTAACTGCCACTAATGTGCTCTGGACGTCAGAGAAGGCATACACGCTCCCTGTGCCTCCTTTACCCATCTCTGGGTGAATCGTTCACCTGTAGTATCTCCTTAAATCTTTACTGTCCTTGAAAGTAGATGCCATTATTAGTCCCACTTTATGGATGAGGAAACCAAGGCACAGATGCCCTGACGATGCACAGCTGAGAGCTGCGTTTCAAAAGCCAGGGCTGTGTGAGTCTGGAGCCCATGCTAAGCTCTGCACCATGCAGCCACCCAAGTAGACCAGGACCCAGAGCCCTGCATCCCGGCAAACACAGGGTCTGCTCTGCGGGTCTGGCAGAGGCAATAGCGATGGGATGTCAGGAAGCTTCTGGGAGGAGGGGGAAGTGGAGCAGCTCCGGGCATGGGGACAGACAGGGTGGGAGGTGAGGGCTGGTGGGGGTTGGGAGCTGAGATGTGGATTCTTAGCTGACTCCTGCATTCAGCAGATTGGAGGTGGGCATGGAAGGGTGGAGTGGACCCTTACTTCCGCCCCTCTTCAGTCCTGGGGGAGTGACCCTGGTCCCTCTCCAGGGCTTGGTGCCGGGGCAGGCTCTTCACTGCTCTGTCCATTGCCAGCTATGTGAACTTGGGCATGTTCTAGAGATTTTCTAGTCTTCAGTTTTCTCATCTGTATAATGGGAATTATAACATGGACCTCATAAGGCTGTTAACATAATGACATTTAATGAATGGAGTGATTCTTGTTGGATATCCTCTCCCACACCTCTCTTCTCTGGGCTGAGGCCTTGCTTCTCTTGTCTTTCCTCACAGTCCTCCTTGGCCCAAACCATCCCTCCCCATCGGAGTTGACTCCTTGAGCGGCCAGCTCCTTCTTACCTGTGTGGCCCTCTTGCCTCCCCTCCCTGGTGGGGTCCGTGCTCCACAGCCTGTGCTCCCTGACTACTCTGCAGTGGGACCCCAGCCCAGGGTCCCATGGAGCTCTTTCTCTACCTTTGCCCCACTGGTAGGAGATGAGGGGTAAGTACACCAGAGTTGAGTGTCTGGAGACCTGCATTTAAGGGGAGCTCCATCTCATTTAACAGTTGTGTCAGCCACCAGCCCTCACTGAGGTTTCCTGTCTCTGAAAAGCAAGACTCTTTGGGGTTCCACTCCCACAGGGGGCTCCAGGGTGAGCTGAGGTGGTTCCAGTCCGTGGCTGTACTCCTTGGGGAGAGAGGGGCGGATGAGTCTGGGCAGGCGAGGATGGAGGGAGAGCCACCCCCGCACCCCCCGCCTCTCCCTGTCGTCTATCTCCCTCCCTCCTCCTGTCTAGAGGCCTCCTAGGGTCCACTTTGCCTGAGAAAGAAACCGTCTGCCCCTCCTTGTCGATAAGGAATTAAGTGAGCAAATCCAGTCTCCACGTTAAGCCTTCCCTGTTCTGCGCTGGCCAGTGAGAAGGGCAGAGGGAGGGCCCGGCCCGGGACCAGTCATGTCTAGGCCTCCTGCTATCAGGGCAGCAGACGATTAGCCAATTAGCCTGGAGGAAACCAGGTCTGGCTCCTGGGGCCTCTAGGATGCATCTCCCAAGAGAGCAGGGGCCTCTGGGACTGCTGGTTTAGGCGAAAAGGGGCAGCTGTGGGGCCATACCAAGAGCCCACAGGGTACGGAGAGGAGGCGGCCATCTTTTCTGCCATTTATAGGGGAGGGGACCTCAGGGATGGAACCCTGACTTCAGTACCCCAACCTGGCCTCCTGGGTATGAGTCCCATAAAGGCAGAGAGAGCTTGGCACACAGCCAGTGCTGAGTTATAGTCAGCCACTGTCATCATTATTGTTATTAATTAATTTATTTATTTACGTTTTTGGCAGGGAAAGATTCGCCCTGAGCTAACATCTGTTGCCAGTCTTCCTCTCTCTCTTTTTTTTTCCTCCTCAAAGCCCCGGTACCTGGTTGTATATCCTAGTTGTAAGTCGTTCTAGCTCTTCTGTGTGAACCGCTGCCATAGCATGGCCATGGACAGACAGTGATGTGGTTCTGCCACCAGCAAGTGAACCCGGGCCGCTGAAGTGGTGAGCACCGAAATTTAACCACTAGGCAATCAGGGCTGGCTCAACTGTCATTATTATTATTGCTGTTATTGTTTCTACCATGCATTGAGCATCTATGATGTGACATTATTTCTATGAAGTTGTATTATGAACCCCACTTTATGGATGGGGAGAAATTGAGTGGAGATTCAAACTCAGATCTCCAAAACCTGATCTCTCTAATATTACACTTTGTGGGTCTATGCCACCCTGGGTCATCTGGGGCAGTTGTTACAAATGGGTTAGATTTCCTAACCCATGCAGGGCCTGCTCAGTCAGGACTTCCTGAGGGGGAGGGACGACCCCAGGAATCTATTCTCAGTGAGCACTCTACCACCACATCACTACTGACTCTGGTGCCGGAGATCTGTAGTCTGACTCTGAGAAACTCAGACCTAAGGGACTCCTTGCCCTCTCCCAGAGCACCCTCTAAGTTGCCTGGGGGAGGGGAGTCCCACTCCTTTGTGGAGGGAGAGTTCCTTTCATCCACTAAGGAGCATCCCTCCAGAGGCCTGGCAATGGGCGGCCGGGTGGGCAGCATCCCTGGCTGAGGCATTCACCAGCCTCATCTCGGGCTAGCCTGGCAGCCGTGGCCTCATGAATTGCTTCTCTGCATCCATGAAAGGCAAGGCCCAGAAAGGGCCCTTGGCTTGTCTGAGGCCGCCCAGATGCCAGGAGAGGGCAGGCTCTCAGGGCAACGGGTTCCCACATTTGAGCTCCTTGTGCCCAGGTCTGTTTCTCATCAGTCTCTCTGGGCCTTGAGGAAACCAAGGCTTGAGGGTGGCCAGCGGCCGTGTGGTTTTGGAAGGAAGGGGAGGCCAAGTCCTGGAGTTCCCGGGGCCTCCGCATTCATAAGCCTGTACGGGGGCGCGCATGCACGCACACACATGTGAATCGGCAGGCACACAAGCAGAGTGCAAACACCCTCATGCAAACTTGCTGTGGGCTCAGGGGTGGCCTGTTACAGTCCTTGGCAGCCAGGGAGACAGGCAGGCCTGGTCTGAGAAGGCCTCACCCTGGCTGGTCCCAACTTCTCCCAGCTCCATCCCTTCCTCCTCAGGCTGTGTGGTCCCTGGACAGGGGAGGCCATGGCTCTGTCATCAGCTCTGAAAGATTCTACCTTTCCGACCTGCCCTAGAAGGGCTTCCAGGCTGATGGGGATGGCTCACGTGGTGTGAGGAGCTCCACGATGAAGCCCTGTCTCTTCTCTGTCCCTACACAGTGAAGAACAAGACTAGTGTCCAAGGACTACCACCTCACCAGTGCTGCTTTTGCTGGTGGGGCCCAGGCAGGCACAGGTCCGACCCAAACCTCAGACCTGAACCGACCCCCATGGGGTGCCTCCTCCCTGGTTAGTTTCAGAGACAGGGACTGACTCCTAAAATAGGGGCTGGGGCTGGGGACACAGACCTGGTCATCTGGCCCTGCCTCTGTGGGGGTGAGCTTGGCTGACTCGGGGGGGTCATCCCACCCCAACCTCCCCTTCCCCATTTGGATTTGGGGCCCATAGACTACCACCAGCTTTGAGACCTCCTTGGAGCCTGGGGCTTCCACCCTGACGGTGTACACCCCGGGCCAGCATGATGCCAAGAGCACAGTAGGAGCTCAAAACATGCAAGTATTCAAAGGTACCCCTTTTGCTCCCAATCCCTTTCTTTCCATGTACTCAGTTTCTCCCTCCCCTTCTTTCCCTTCCTATGCCTCAGGCCTGGCACGTCCCCCAGCACCGCTGAGCCTCCTTAGGACCCAGGGAGGGTCATAACTTGAGCCTCCAGGGCCCATCGGGGCCAAATCCCCAAACAATCCTTGAGATTCATCTCGTCTGTTTCTCACCAGCCTCTCTGGGCCTTGAGGAAACTGAGGCTGGAGGCTGACTAGCAGGATCTTTACCTCTGGAGACAAACTTCCTCAGAGGGGGCTGGGGAGCCATTTAGGGATCAGTACTTCCCCTTGGCTCGTGGTCATCATGGGCAGAGCCCCTGGCCTGGTCTCCCTCGATGATGGCACTCTGCCAGCCCCCAGCATCCTGCTCCTCCTGGTCGGAGGGCCGTCCTTCTCAGCCAGCTCAAGGAGTCCTGCGCTGGACCCATTCTGGGCCCGGTGCTGAGGAGATTTCAGGCCACGCCTGCCAGGGGCTGACAGGTTGGCCTAGGAGATGCCCATTCTCCACAGAGAGGTGGGCTACAGGCAACAGGCCAAGGGTCAAGAGAGCTGGGGCAGGCAGGGCCAAATGCAAGTCACTTCACTCAAAGATGGCCAGCTCGGCCCTGGGTAAGGAGCCAGGCAAACAGCAGGACTGTTATAGGACCCTCCTCTAGGGTGAGGGGCCAGCAGCGGGCCAGAGGGTACATGGAAACATCTCGAGACTGTGAGGTAAGTAGCCATGGGTTTGCGAGCTCAGCCTCTGGCCCAGACCACCTGGGTCTGCATTCAGGTCTGACCCTCATGAGCTGAGAGCTCTGTGAACCAGGGCAGGTAACAGCCCTACCTGACAGAGCTGTTTCCAGAGTGAAGTGAGTCCCTTGACATAAAACATTTAGAATAGTGCCTGGCACATGGAAAGACCTTGATCGACGTTACACAGTATTGTCATAGACCGGAACAAATGGAAACCCACCCTTAAGGGCTTGAACTGACTGCTGGCATTTGAGTTCCTCCCCTGGACTCTGAGCTCCCCTCTGAGTGCTTTATGTCCTATGCCTGGCACATCTCAAGGACTCAAGAATACGTGTTAAAAGGATGAACACATGAACGAGTGAATTAGGGCAAGCAGAGCATCAAGAGATACTTCTTGGAAGAGGCAGCACTTGGAGAAAGGGCCCCACAGAGTGGGAGGGCAGCCGAAGCAAAGGCTGGGAGGCTTGGGGCCAGGCTGGTGTCCAAGCAGACCATCAGCAGAGGCCCTTAAGGAGAGGAGCCCAGCCAGGCCTGAGGGGGTTCAGGGTGGGACAGGCAGGCTGGTAGGAGACTGAGCTGACAGGCGCCCACCACAGAGGCTGGACAGCCGTCTGCCCTATCCTGGGTCACAGGGGTCTGGGGTTGGATGAGGGCTGCCCCTGAGATGAGGATGGATGGGAAAAGGGCAGGGAGGGGCAGCCGGACCTTCAGCTTAATCCTCTCTTCCTCCTCTGCCCAGGCACCATGTGCCATTTATGGAGCCCACGTTTATGGAGCCCTCCCTGGAATTCTTTTGTCACTGGGAGAAAAACCAGCCTTGCTCCACAGACCCCTCAACCAGTGGAGAAACAAGTGTTGGAGATAAGAGGATTTTAAACAAATAAACTCCCCTACAAGAGACTTAGAAGAGGAAAAGGTTGTGTTTTCTCTTTCTTTCTCCTTGCTTGCTTCCTTCCTCCTTCCCTCCCTTTTGTCCTCCTGCTTTCCTTCCTTTTTTTCATTCTGTCGTTACTAAAAACCCACATCCCCAGATCAAAAAAAACAAATCAAAAGCAAAAAAACCCCACGCCTTCCATCAAGGTGTCATCCTGTGCTGACCACCGAGGACCTATTAAGCCAAAGATCCTCAAGGGTCATCCTGTCCATTCCCCACCTCCAGGTGCAACTGCACAGAGATCCCTACAGGTTTCCCTGTTTCCTTCAGTGGTGCCCTGTTGCCTCTGCTCTGGCCCCTTCTTCTGTCCCGCCATCAGGCAGATCCCTAGGGAATGATCCTTGGGCAACAGAAGGCCCAATCTAGACCCTGAGGGCTAACAACTGACCCACGAAGCAGGCGAGGCTGTGCAGGGTGCAGGTCTGGCTGGATGGTGGGGAAAGTGTCACTGAACAGGGAGACATGGCCCCGCCCTCAGGGATCCCTGGTCTGAGGTGAGACAGGGCCCTGCCCTCGGGGAGCCCCGGTCTGAGGGGAGACACGGCCTCTGCTCTAGGAGACCCCTGATCTGAGGGAGTAGGTAGGTAACTACACCACAGATATCAACCTGTTTCTCACTTTTGGTGCAGGCTGGCAGGCTGTAAGGTGGTGTGGGACCTCCCGAATCTGTCTCACACAGCGGGTGAGTACAAACGTGTAAAGTTGCCAGGTCAAGGGGCAGTGAGGAACAGCTGACTTCTCTTATTTCCCTCTATCCTTTTTCTGTCCCCAGCTTCACCGACCAACAGCAGGGTCACTGGAATCCAGTGTCCCCTTGGGACAGGGGAGAGTTGGGGCTGGAGAAGGACGAGGTTGGGGGAGGCCTGCTGAGTGGCTCTCTGGAGTCTGGCAGGCGAATAACCACAGGAGATAAGCCCCTGTGATAAGGGGCAATCAAGCCACCTCATTTAGCAGAGAGCCTGTCGGTGACAAGCCTGTGTTTTGAGCCCCACACAGGCCAGGATATGTGTGTGGTGGAGAGTGGGCACAATTCAGGAGCTCTTGGCCTCAGATCAGGCTGGCCAGCAAGAGGCCTTCTGAGGCAGCCCCAAGCTCCCTCCATCTGTCTCTACCCAGGTGGAAACATTCCCATTCCCTGACATCGGAGCATCTCCAATGGGACCTCATTAAATGGATATAGTGGAAATGGAAGGGGGGGTGGGGTCTGGATGCCCAGGAGCTTCTTGGCTCCTCCCCTGGTCACATCTTAGGGAGTGCAAGCTGATTGGCAGGAGACACGTCCATTGGGTGCTCACTGAAGCTCATATGACCTGGAGGCTGGAGGGAGGCTGCCAGGGCAGGAGGAGTGTGAGCCTCAGGGTGGCAGGGTTGGCTGTGGCCTTTCCAGGACAGAAGGATCCTCTTTGGGGCCTGGATGATGAGCTGGCATTGCCTGAATGCATTGGCCAAAAGCCAATACTAGGTAGACCCTCATGGTACAGAGGGGAAACTGAGGCCCAGAGAGAGGAAGGGGCTTGCCTAGGGATCACACAACACTTGAAAGTCCCCAACTGTCTCCCCTGCTCCAGGCTGCACAAGAATTGCAAAAGTCAAACTTTCACTCTACATACACTTGTGTGCCTTTGTGGATGCTTGTGGGGCATGGTCTGCAGACCCAGCAGCTGTCACCATGCCCTGGAAGGGGTCCCAAGCCCAGCCCTGCCCAGGCTCCCAACTCTCTGGTCAGCTGAGGTGACCCACATGGAAAGGCCCCAGACTTCCAGGCGACACTCACTCATCACTCCCTCAGCTGCTCTCCCCCTGACAGTCCACAGGCAGTTCTCCATTCCCGCCTGGCACTCCCCTCGGCACAGCGAGAGCATCCACGACACAGCTCAGCTTCCCAGTCCTTGGGGACCACCGAGCTCAGCAATTTCAGCCAGAACACAAGACGGGCAGGCAGGCGGATTAGCTCTCAGGAAAATTGCTTTCAGCCTGTACCAAGCAATGCCACAGAGAAAACCCAGGATTGTCTGCAGCTGGGCTTGGTCCCTGCCCAGTCTTCCCTTCCAGAAGGGGGAGCAAAAGGCATGGGGACAGCCAGCTGTGGGGAGGGGAGCTATGACGCAAATTTAAATGCCTGAAATGAATAAGGATGAGAGGATGATTTATGAAAACCTATGCAAATAGATGTTCAAATCTACCCCAGGTGAGGAGGATATATGCAAATCAGGGCTCCAGAAAATCCTGACAATGAAGTTCTCTGTTCTAATGAACAGGGCCTAGGGATCCCCCAAATGTGTCCTTGCACACAGCTTGGGTCTTCCCACTCCATACCCTCTCTCTGCTTGCATCATGTGGTCTGTCCCCCTGTCACTCAGGGGCTGTGGCCAGAGCACAGTATGGCCCAGATGCAGCCTCCCACAGGGCCCACCTTTCCTCTACCTGTCCCAGGCTGTACTCCTAAAGGCCCACCAGCCCCTAACCATGGTCCCCCTCCAATGACTGAGAAGGATTTGTGGCTGCCCATCCCCCATGACTGCAGCCTCCACCCCAAGCTTGTCCTGTGCCCCCAAGGGGACCAAGAGAGTGGTCTCCCCATCAGAAAGATGGCCTCCTTGGGCCTTGTTTCCAGCAATGCCCAGGACACAAAAGATGCTCAATAACAGATGAATGATGGAATAAATGAACACACAAACGCAAATTCAAATGCACAGTCAATTCCCTCTGGGGACCCTCAGCCCTCCCCTTCTGCTTCTTGCTCAGTTGTTTTCACAGCTGCCTATGTATTGGAGCTGAAGTGTTCGAGCACTTTCCTCATGTCTTCAACAAGCCTGAGCTCGCCAGGGGCAAGAGGGTGTCCTGGTCATCTCCCTCATCCTGGCACTTTCTAGGAAGGGCTCTCAAATATTGATTGACTCAGCGAACACGTAAACATGTGGTTTCTAAGTGTCTGTCTGTTTCCCTCTCCCCCTTGCTGGTCTGTGCGTGCCTAGAGGGTGGGGACAGGCTCACTCATCTGCAGACAGCAGGGTTTGGCACGTAGTGGCACTTAGTGCACGTGGACAGATGGATAGGCGAATAGGAACCGCTGGGGACCACGACCGGCTGACAGGTCTGTCTTTCCTATTAACTCTGGGAAAATAAAGGATGCAATTAAGGAATGAACTAGAAAATGAGTAAGTGAGTGAATAGGTGGCTGAGTCCTGTCTGGGGTCTGAGGAGACTGTTACCTGCTGTACAGTGTCACTGTCCTCAGCCTAGGTGGCTGAGCACACGTGTGTCCTGTGCTCAGATCTGAGCTCCTCTCCCAACTTCTGCCCTGGGGCCTGCTCTAGGCTCTAGGCCTCTGCTCCTACATGACTCCTCACTCCAGCCCCCTCCCACAGCCTCGACTCCCCATGGTTCTTCCTGTGACCTTGATCCCACCAGTCCAGCTGTTTGACTCTGAGCCCCACAGCCTCTGGGTGGCTTTTTCCTACCTTCCTTTGAGGTTGCCACGTCAAGTGCAGCTCTGGAGCCAGCCAGACTTTCTGGGCTTGAGTCTTCCTTCTGCCATCTGCCAGAAGGCAAGAGATTCATCTCCAGCCTCAATTTTCCCATCTGTAAAATGGTGATAATACCAGCTATTAAGAAGATTAAACAAGGGTCCAAACTGACTCTTGGAATGGAACCAACTGCTCAGTCAAGTACTCCGTGCATGGGGCTTCCCTTCCCTCTGGGTCCCTGCTGCTGGCCCTGCAGCCCCCTATGGGGCCGCAGTCTCTGAGGCCCAGGAGACCCCCCCCCCCCCCCCCGCCCGCTTTCTAGGAGCGGGATTAAAAGACTCATTCCTATAGGAAGTTGGTTCGAGTGGAGCTTCCAGCCCAGGAGCAGGAAAGGAATTGGGACAATTAAGCCAGAAAAGAGGAGGTACCCTGAGAGACAATTGGAACTGGAACCTACATGTGAAGCGTTCGTTCCAAAGGAATGGCTAAAACTGAAATGAGAAAGCTTGAGTTTAGGTACAAGAAAGGACTTCCCAAGAAGGACTTCCCCTGTCTGAAGTCCAGGCGGCTTTGAGAAAAAAAAATAATAATTTGAAATTATCTCTGCTTCCAAGTTTTCAAAGCGTTTGCCTAACCTTCATCTTATTCCATCCCTTAATATGTGGCAACAGTGTAGCTTGTAAAATAGGTGGGGCAGCTGATTCCCTTCCCACACAGGGCGGGAAAAAGTTTCTGAAAGGTCGTAGGACTGGCCCAAGGTTGCCCAGCAGAGGGTCAGGAAACTGGGGTGAGAGCTTTCTTATGAGTGAGTCCAGGTTACTGGCTTTCTCTCACCCTTTCCAGGGTTTAGTAAGTCTGGCATATTTTTTTGAAGCTGAGGTTTAATGCTGAGTTCTTTGCTTAAGGAAAAAATGGGAAGTGGAGGGTGGGAGAGGTTTCCTCAATACTGTGGAGTGCAGTGGGCCCTGAGTATGTCCCTTTCCTTCTGGAGCTGGGCTGGGCTGGGTGGAGGTCAGTGGGGAGGACCCTCAAGGCAGGAAAGGGAGCACCAGAACAGGGAGCAGGGGTTGGGCTCTGAGCTTCCATCAAAGGCAGACGCCTCTTTGACCCCATCTGGGCGGCCATCCTTTCTCCCGTGCAGCCAGACCCCCCCATTCCCACCCCAGCCTGGCCCATCTCCGCCTTGCCCCAAACCTGCAAACAATGCGATGTTGACAATCCGCGGGGGCTAAGCACTCGATAACACGGTCCCCACCACGCCAGACATCCTAACAGCGGGCAGGGCTCTGTGCTGTGACGGGAAGATGCTTTGAATACATCATCCTGTCAACCCAGTTTATTATTCTTTCGCTCAAGATAAACTGCAGCCGCCAAAAGGGGCTGTATAAATTCCAGGCTCAGAAGTCCAGCAGGCCCCACTCCTTGTTAAGCACTCACTCACACACACGCACATACACATAAATCCTGCTGAGAAAATACCACCCCCCTTGGGCCCCACAAGTCTCAGGGGCTCAGTAGCCTCCATCTCATGGGGTGGTCCCAGGAGCAGCTGCAGACATCAGGGGACCCAATGCTTGGGCCTACCCTTGGGGCCCTTCCCTGGCTGGGCCAGGGAAGGTCTCCCCACAGGAGCCAGCTGTCCCTGGTCAAGCCCAGCCTCTTGACTCCCGGACTTCTGTCTGTCCAAGGCGACAGCCCCGAGTGGGTGGCCGGAGCACCCGCATGGCTGGGTTGGGGAAGGGAGAGGCTTTCAGACTCCAGAGCTGACACCCTGGCCCTCAGAGAAAGTGGACCCTGATGAGGCCTTCAAAAGCTGCCAGCATCCATCTTGGGGGGAAGGGGACCCCACGGACCACCATCTCCCCAACCCCTACATAGAGGAAATGCTGAGGAGACCACGTCATCTCCACGTGCTGGGGGGGGGGGGGGGGGGGGGGCGGTCTCTGTACCCAGGGTACAAACCCAGTCCTTCCTCCACGGCCCTGGGTATATGCAGCTGGAAGGGAGGGCTTCTGTGGGCTTCATTCAGTCTTGCCCTGCCTCACCAGGGGCTTAGAATAAAAACAAAAAATAAAACAACCCTATGCTAGGAGCAGGAACAATGACAGGGAGGCAGCAGGACACAGTGGAAAGAACCGGAGCTTTGGTGACAGATCCAGGTGTGGCTCTCCATCCTTCAGCTTCCTTCTCCGCAAAGTGGGGAGAATCATTTCTCTCACGGGGTGTTGTCCTACAGACTGGAGGAGAGCACGGCGCGTCGGGCGCCTGTGTCATTTCTCCATCGTGATGCCCTGTCCTGTTCTCCACCAGGCCGGGGACACTGCAGTGTTATCTCCATTCTAGAGAGGTGGAAGCTGAGTGGAGTCCGAGGCATCTCAGATAGGAAATTCAGTTCACTTCTAACTCCAAAGCATGATTATCGCTGTTATTTAGCGCCTGTTGTATGCAGGTGACTCTGCTGGATGTTGAGAAAATGTATAGAAGCAGCTTGACTTCATGCTGAGGTTACCCACCTCTACAGCAGGCTCTGTCAGGGCAAGGATGTGTCCGTCTGTCTGTCTGCTGCAGGGCGTATCTCCCCCTGTCCTAGAGGACCCAGCCCTAGCAGGGGAAACCTGGATCTCAGGTTCGAGGATTGGACTCACGTGACTCCGGACAGGTTGCTTGATCTCTCTAAGCCATGTTGTCCTTGTCTATGAAATGGCTGCAGGGTAGGGTCTCCAGGAGGATGGTTGTGGAAGGACCTTGGCCAAGTCCAGGGGCCTGGTCAGACAGAGGTGTTTCTGCTGTGCCAAGGCAAGGAAGGAGGGTCAATCTAGGATGTCAGAGGCCCTGCTCATGTGGAAGCAAGTTCCGGCCCCCACCAGAGGGATGGCTGCCCCCTCTGCTACACTGGTCCCCAACAACCAGTCCAAGGGTCATCCCCCTGTCTGGG
Organism: Equus quagga; assembly: GCF_021613505.1. NCBI lineage: Eukaryota > Metazoa > Chordata > Mammalia > Perissodactyla > Equidae > Equus > Equus quagga. The sequence goes on from NC_060281.1 coordinate 21,274,596, forward strand.
ACATGCCATGAGCCCCTCGCCCCTCCCCAGCAGGGACCGCAAGCAGGTAGAGTAACCTGGTAAGCTGAGAGAGGCTCACTGTGTGCCCAGCCCTGGGTCCCCAACCCCTGTCATCGGCACCCGGGCCTCCCCAGAACTCAGAGCGGGCTTTGGAGCAGGCTCCTTGGAGTGCTCCCGAAACAGGATTTTCAGGACCCACACCAGCGACTTTGGGCCACTCCAGCGAACACTGCTTTGGGAAGACAGGACCCAGCATAGATATCCAGAACTCAAAGCATCTGGCCCAGTGCCTATGCTCTCCAGAAATTGGAGCTCAGAATTGGTACGTTATGCTTCAGAGGTTGCCAAGGGGATAATGGCCTTAACCCCACCCCACCCCCCAAAATAAAGCTCGTTTGACCTGTTTTGTAGCTCGGGCTCCACCTAAGACCTGACTGAATGGAGAATTCTTCTGCTAAAAAGCAAGTGAGGAACTCATTGAGGGAGATCAAGCTTCTCATTTCACAGATGAAGAGACTGAGGTTCAGAGAGACTGCAGCCACTCACAGATGAGTGAAGAGCTGGGGTTAGGCCCTGGCCTAGTGCTCACAGCTCCACTCCAGCCTGTCCATGACCATCTCCCAACAGCTCACCAAAGCTGGGGTCACCAAGATTCTGTCAGAATCACCTGGGCAGCTTGTTAAAATTAGTAATCTGCTAGTCTTGGTTCTTTACAAAATCCTTGAGTGATTCTAATTCATACCTGGGACTGGGAATCATGAAGGATGCTTACAAATCATCAGCACAGAGCTACATGCCTACTGTGTGACTTTGGGCAGATTACTTTCCTTCTCTGTACCTCAGTTTCCTCGTCAGCTAAAGGGAATAGCGATAGCATCTGGCATTATTGTGATGAGTTAACACATGACTAACACAATATCACATCTGCACTCTGCTCTTCTGCAACTCTGCTCCAGCCGCAGCAGCCTCCTCGTTGTTCCTTGGACATACGGAGCATGTTCCTGCCCCAGGGCCTTTGCCCTTACTGTTCCCTCTGTACTTTTGTCCCCTGGATAGTCCCATGCTCCCTCTCTTAGCTCCTTCAGGAGTTTGCTCAAATGTCACTGAATCAAAGGCCTTCACTGATCACTCTTGTCCTAATTAACTTTTCACCACCCAGCCTATTTTCTGTTCACTCACTTCTCGGCTTAGGCTGTCTCACAAGAATGTGAGCTCCCTGAGGGCAGGGAGTCATTTGCCTTGCTTACTGCCACATCCCCAGCACCTAGAACGGTGCCTGGCACTCAACAAACATTACTGATTGAATGAATGAAAATAAAATACTAAAACTGTGCCAAGTACATAGTAGGTATCTAATATATGTAGTTATTATTGTCATTCACATCTCTACCTACATTGGACATGGTACAGACCAAATATGGCATATGGCTCAACCCTCATGGGTGGGGAAAGGAAGAAAGAATGCACTTTACAGGCTGAAGTAGGCCCACATGAGCTGTGTGGCCTGGGTTAGGTGTGCCCACAGCTCTGAGTCCCAGTTTCCTGTCTGATCAGAGGGGAACACTGTACCTGTCCTGTGTTTTGCTGTTGCCTGGAAGGGTATCCAGGGCTACGTCTCTGCCGATATTTTGGCTCTCAGCTCAGAAGCAGACGGGACCCAAGGACACATGCCTGAGTGAGGTCACGACTCAGGGATCTAATGTCACCCTGACATGGGAGCAGAGTGGTCACCTGCCTGGGCGATGTGGACACAAGGACAGTTGCCTCACCAACAGGCGGATGTGCTGGGAGCTCTTAACAGGTGGGAAGACACCTCCAGATGCCCCCTTCCTGTCACCGCCTCCTGACACCCAGCTATTGTTGGCCAGGGGAGCTGGAAGATCGCTGCTGACAAGGTGCGGTCCCTGCTGGGCTAAGCAGATGGGGCGGCCTCCCTATGCCGCCATGCCCCGGGGGCCAGCCTGCACTGAGGTCAGGGGCTCAGGGAGCCCATAACTGCCTTCAGGGCAGTGTTCCTAGCTGCCAGCCTTGGTCCTTCCCCCCACCCTGCTCACTCACTCCTGTGTCCAGATTGCACAAATGAACGAACGAATGAATGAGTGAGCAAGTTTCCAGAATTCACCCCCAGGCCTTGGCCTCAGGCTGCCTCTGCCTCTTCCCCACTGTGGGAAAAGGCAGCAGGTCAACAAGGAAGACACTTCTGAGTGCTGACTGTGTGCACTGCGGCCCTGGGTGTGGGACAGCCAGCTCCTCACAATCGGCTCACAACAGCGCAGGGTTGGCTTTTCCATCTGATTCGCCACTTGCTAAGATAGAGCCTTACTCAGGTCGGGGAGCACAGAAGGGGCACCTGGAGGAGGACTTCTGGGAGGAGGTGACACTAGAGTGGAGTCCTAAAGACTGAATCTAAACTGGCAAGTTGAACAAGGGGAAGGGTAATCCGGGCAGAGGTGTAAAGCCTGTGCAAAGGCATGGAGGTGTAAAACAGCCTGGGGTGTGCTGGGAAGGGGCCTGCGATTCGAGGTAAGCTGGGTTACACATAGAGGGAAGTGGCTGGAAAGGGAGGTAGGCCCAGGCCTGGGCAGCCTGTTGAGACCTGCTGGGACCTTGGGACCTTGGGGGCGGGGGGTGACTTCGATGGGCCTTGAGGAGGGGCAGAGCGTGATCAGAGTCACAAGTTTTAGCAAGGTCCTGTGGCTGCAGAGCAGCAAAGGGATCTGAGGGCTGAGATGGCAGCCTGTACATCCATCAGGGGAGGGATGCTGGGGCCTGAGGAAAGGCTGTACCGGCTCCACCTACTCCATCAGCTAGAATCGAGGAAGCTGAAGCCAGAGAGAAGAAAGACGTGGAGGCCCTGGAATGGCCGGGGGCCACAGTTCATGGGCAGCTGAGATATCTCTTCCACACTCAGAATAAAACTCCGCCGGGGCGGGGCCTTGTTCAAAGAAAGTTTCCGATAGGGCAGTTGCCTCAACTCTGTGGTTTTCCTTTCAAGACAGAGCTGAGTTCATTGAACTTAAGGGCAAATCTATATCCTTGTCCTTCCTCTACAGAGATAATAAAATTAATGGGATTATTTCCTGTGCGCAAGAATAGCCTGCTAAGAAAACATTGTGGAGTAAATGCTGTTTGCGAAAGCCAGACTGAAAGGCCAAATCTTTGCCACCAGGAGGAAGTAAAGGGTGTGGTTCCACGGGCTCTGGGGACAGTGCCACTAGCACCTTGCTTTGCCAGAGACTGCCACATGCTCTGACTTCCCTCTGACTCACTAGGCTCTGATTCTTGCAGATGGCCAGACTGCAGAGCCACCAGTCTGTCACCCTGGCGTCCAAGATACAGGTTAGCTGGCTAGTTGCTTAGCTTTTGGAAAAACAGAGTTCCTCCTAGACCCAGAGGAGGTCCAAGCTGGACTTTAAAGATTGTCTGGATCGTCTCTCTCGTTATAAATGGGAAAACTGAGGTCTCCAATGACACTAAGATGAGCTTGTCTCAGGTCACACAGCCAGTTGTGGCAAGGCCTGGTAGGGAAACTGAGACACAGAGATGGGAATTTACTCGCCCTGGTCATATAGCCAGCTGGTGGGTTGTAGTGGGAAACTGAGGCTTCAGGCAGGAGAAACGGCTTGCCTAGGCTCCCACAGCCTGCTGGTGACAAAGCCTGGGACTGACCCAGGTCCCCAGCCCCCAGGTCAGAGCTGGCTCTGTCAATAGCCCTGAGCTCCTGTCCCCTACCCCTACTCCTCTGCAGAGAGAAGCCTCAGTGGATCACTGCGGTCCATTCTCTGTCTGCTGAGTCTGTCATCACTGACAGTATCTCCATACCCCCTGCTTAGCCCCTTTAGATCTTATCTGCCCAGCCCCCATGAGGGCTCCTCACCCGACCATCCTCAAACAGCATCCGTGTGCACAGGTGCACCGGCCGGGCGGGGTGCTGGGCATTCCAGCAGGGGGTAGACAATGGCTGGGTTAAGAGGGTCATCTTCTTTTCGCACCTCCCGAGTCCTCGAGTTTGTAAATCATTATCCCAGGCTGCACAAAGCAGCCATTGAGCAGGGCTTGTCCCTGCCCCGTGACATGGTAGGCAGAGGCTTCTAGGGTCCCCGAGTGGCTGGGTGGTAGCTCCTTGCCCCCCGCCCCCTCCCAGGCAGTAGGATTGGGTTCCCCTTCTAATCCGTGCTCCTCCATCCACCCTCTTTGTGCCCATTGTAATTTATAATCGAGGGGCATGATGCAACCTGCTAATTACATTGCTCGATTTTGAACACATCCCGGCTTCTCTGACTCAGGCGGCAGAGGGAGGAGGGAGCAGCCGGTTCTGCTTTGTGGCTTATCAGGGCTGGGTTATTCCGCTCACACCGGCTCACGCTTCCCCGGCCCTCGCCTTTGTTAACCACAGCTTGCATCACCTCCTGCTTTCCATTTCTCCAGAATTTTTTTAACGGCCCTTTTTTATGAGCCACTCCATCTTGTTAGCTAATGAATGATTGTGGGGCAGTGATGGGGATCGCTTTGTGTCTCTATTAAATGTTACATGATTGCAATTATGAGTTAACAAGGGACATCTAATAAAAAAAAATAATCTATTTTGCGGCCTGGGGCAGACACGAGACTCACTGCCTGGTTCCCAGGCTGAATAATTGTGAGCCCTGGGGACCACAGTCTGGAAAAGGAACTGACAGAGGGAAGGATGGATACCCCCCAGCTGTGGGGGCACGGCCGGAGGGAGGGCAAGAGCTATGTCTCCAAACCTCTCTGGAGGCGCCCCCCCGCCTACCTGGAGAGCTCGGGCTCCCATAGGCAGGTGTCGGGATTATTGCTGATGCTGCTTCTCGGTCCTTCCTGTGTCCACCATTGTCCCCTAGCCCCTTCCCCACATCCCAGCAGAGGGAGCTTCTAAGGATGAAGCTGGCTGTGCCACTGCCCTACTCAAACTCCCCTTAATGGCCCCAAGACCTCCATTTATCACTGGGCGCTCCTGTCACCTTTCTGCTTTCAGTTAGCCATTCCCACAGCCTGCCTGTCCTCACCAAGACTTGTTCAGAGAGGGCAGGGCCCCTGGAAGGTGAGGGATCCCAAGAGTCAGGCAGGAGGAGGCTCTGGGGATTGGAAGGGGTGATGAACACGGAGAGCCTGCAGCTAGCTATCGCGGTCCTGCCGAGGAGCCTCAGACCGCCCCACAGGCACCCAGGACCAGGGCGCACCGCAATGCAGCACCGCCAGCCTCTTCATCACTGCTCTCAGGTGGCAAAGGGCAGGCTGTGGGCTTGAAAGCGTCCCCTGGGGGCAGCTGTGGCTTGTCCCAAGGATGGTCACTGAACTCTTGCAGGTGCTGGGTACACAGGAGATGCTTAATAAATACTCAGGGATCCAAAGGGAAGAGAAGAGTCATGGATGATGTTCACAACCCATTAAGAAGACCTCAACTCATGCCCTGAAGATAGAATACGGAACACAACCTATTCACATGGCACACAGCTGCTGAGTAGCAGGACTGGCCTTCCTGCTGCATAACCAGGGACCTGGCAGAACCTCTCAGTGAGGGCTGTCTGGCGGGCAGAGGAACAAGACTCCTGAGTCCTGGTGTAGGCAAGTCACATCCTCTCCCTGGGCCTCCATTTCCCCACCATTGGAGCCTGCACTTCAATATGGTGTCTGCATCCTAGTGAAGCTACTTACCCTTCTGCCCCCAGCCACCCCACCCCGCCCCGCCCCACCCCGATGGCGAGCTCCTTCAGTAGAGCTGTCCTTCACTGACTCAGTTTTTGATAGGCACTCAGTAAATGCCGAACTACTGAGCAGCTGAAAGGAACGCTCTCCAAGCACCCACTCGGTGCCAGGCCTCCCACCAGGCACTCCCACTGTGTCGTCAGGAATCCTCCCACCAACACTGCTGGAAGGACCTCTTCATCCCCATTTTACAGCTGAGGCAACTGAGGTTGAGAGAGCTTCCAGCCAGTGTCCATTAGCGGGGCTGGGGCTGAGCTGTCTAAAGGCGGGCTCTGAACCAGAGCCAAGTGCGGGCTGAGGGCGCCCCTCCCCGGCTCCTCAGGGCCTGGGCGGCAGCAGGCAGGAGACCATTGGGGCGGGAGCCGACAGGGGTGACCGCAGGCTGGGCGACAGAAGGAACACAGTCTGAGGACACCGCTGAAGTGCATCTTCAAACACTGTGGCCGTGCTGTGGGCGCCGAGAAACCACAGCCGCCCACATCTCAGCGGTCAGGCGGCCGGGGCAGGAGGCCGAGCTGGCAGTGGCAGGGCGGCCAAGGGGCAGGCAGGAGTGTGTGTGTGTGTAGGGGGGGTGCTGTGCTGATCTCACCCACAGAAAGCCTCAGCTAGGGGCAGGGCCAACTATGGACTATGTGGGACGCTTGTTTACAACTAGTGAGAGTTTCAAGATGGCAGCAGAGCATTAAACCCTTGTAAATGTGGGCCTTCTGGTCACACATCCCTGAAGTGGGTCCTGGCCAGTGTTTTGTCCACCCAGCTCCCAGCTCAGGGTTCTTCTTGGCATGCCACTTGGGTAGACACCGTGCAAAAGATCTGGCCCCTCACTGCCTGGGTGGAGCCCACATAAGCCACGGTGCAGGGCACGGCAGGGCAGGTGGAAGGGCTGGGCATCAGGAAAACTCAGGTTGTGGCCCTTTTTGGAGGCCGTGTGGACAAGGCCAGGCCAGCACACTGCTGGGATGGCAAGCAGGCATTCAGGGTTGGGCCTGCCTGGTGACTCACACCTACCTGTTGGCTCAGAGACGCTGTGCTGCTACTTTCACTGTGAGTACCTTGGGGAGAGGTCACGGGCCCTACAAAAGACATCTGGAGCCCCTGGCTGGGTACCTGCAGACCTCAAGCCTACAGGGAAGCCAGGGTCTTGTGGGTGCCCAGAACTGGGCAGGTGGCTTGTCCTCCAGAGCCAGGTACACTGTCACCAGAGAGGAGCTTGGAACCTGCGGTGAGCCTATATCCCCCAGTTGACTCTTGGCCACAGGGACGACCATGTCCACTGGCTCATGACTGTCCTCTGCCCTGCATATAGTGCCTGTGAGGGGCTGGGCTGAGTCTCAATTTGTGTCTTCCACCACAGTACCCAGCATAGGGCCCCATACACAGCTGGTACTCAGGAAACATTGGTGGAGTTAACACTGAAATAATGAGAGAACGTCCTCTTCTGTCTCGTTGGCCTTAGGGCTGACACTTAGCTTAGAGGTCAAGGAAAGGAAGTGTGCTTTTGGTTAGCAAAGTGGTGGGACACACTCCGTGCACATGAGTTTGGCTGTGCACCTCTGCACGCATGTGCAGGAACACACGTGTGGGGAACGTACACGTGGAGGGTGGACTCATGTACAGAGGGAGAAGATATAGATATATATGCGTGCACGCATGTGTGTGTGGGTGCTTACATATACGTGTTGGACATGCACACGTGTGGGAGGGGACACATGCACGAGATGCATGCACATGTGCATGTTTGTGTGGGAGGCGTCCAGCCACACACACTGGGGCACAAGTAGGTGGAATGGGCACAGATGCCCAGCAGTCTTCTTCTTCCTGGACTGCATCTCCCAGCCAGGCCCCCTCCCCCATCCAGGAGCCAGGCTTGCTCAGGCAGTGTGCCGGGCATGGGGGAGGTGGAGAAGTGTGGTGGCAGGAAGTGCAGGCTGTCTGGTGAAGTCTGGACTCTGCCCCTCACTCACTGTGCATCCTTGGGCAAGTTACATAAATCCTCCTGGTCTCAGCCTTGTTGTCTGTAAAAGGGGCTCATGACAGCACTTCCTTCATAAGCTATAAGGCACGACAAGTGGTATCTGGTTCCCGGTAGGTCTCCTGGCTGGGGCTGCTTCAGCAGCAGGTGCATGGCTGGAGCCCTTGTCCACCCATCTCCATGACCGTGACGGGCAAGTTCCAGACACCGCTGCCCTGGCCAGAGAGGTGAGAAGAGGGGAGGGTATGGCTGCGCTCTGCAGAGGTCTGGCCCCTGATGGCCCCCTTCCAACTCCTCAGAGGGCCCTGGGGAGGCGGCTAAGGCGTCCCCAGATCGGAACACACACGTGGTGGGGCATGGCAAGGTACAGTCAGTCTTTAAAAACAGTCCTCCTGGGACAGCGGAGCTGGGCCCCAGAGGCCACCCACCCACTGCAGAGACTGGCGTCCTCGCGAGGCGAGGTAAATCACCCGTGATTGCCCTCTGGAATGCGGGCGCTGTGAAAGGTAACACGCATGTTACTGCTACATAAACACAGTTAAACTATTTACAATGGCTCGGCCTGGCGGCCCCAGGAAGACCCTGCCATGTGGGGTGGGTGGGCCCGCCTCCGCTCTGCCAGCCACGGTGGTTGGGAGAGGGATTTATTTTGGCAAGAGCCAGGCCCTTGGCACCTTCCCATCGCCACCCGATCCAAGGGCCCGGTGTGGCCCAGGAGAAGCATCTTCTCCCAGGCCAGAAAAATGTTTCGAAATTATGGAAAGGAGAAGCACAACAAAACCCCCTCTTTGTTTTATTTCAGCCCTTATCCTTCCGCCCAGCTTGTGGACGGCACTTTTTTAAGTAAGCAGGAGCTTTTGCCCCAAATCCCAAGAGTGTACTGGGGTGGTTCTCCATGCTGGCAACTGAGGGAGAAGACAATCCTGCTCCCGAGGCGCTCCCAGCGTGTGGGAAAGAACCAGCCCCTGCCTGCAGGAGCCTCCAGTCTGGCGTGGGACAGAGCTCCAGTCCTCAGCCCCCTGCCCCGCTCCTGCCCAGTCTAAGAGTGGGGGCACAGTTCCGGTCCCAGGAATGGGGAGGCCCTCACCATTTGGACATTAGATGGAACCACCTGGAGCTCAAGGCCTCAGGGAGACCCAGGGAACAGGCTGCCCTGGGGGGCAAAGGCCCTAAGGTGGCTGTGGCCATGGCTGTTCAGGTCTCCCCAAGAGAAATATTGCTGCGTGCTCACCCAGATTCCTTCCCGTGCAGGTTCTAGCCTTGGTCCATTTCCTTTCTCCAGATGTGCCATCACCTACTGTTTATTTGTTTAAAAGGTACCAGGGTCACCAAAAAGGTCACCACTGAGGCTGATAAATGCCAGAGGGCTTTATACCAGGGTGTGGAGGCCCTGCCACCGCTGAGCCTTCTCCCTGGCCCCTCCAGATCTCCCTCCTCTCCTGCTCCCAGGGCTGCCCCTCTGCCCTCTTCCTGTGTTTGCTCCTGCAATGCCCACACCTGGAGGGCACCCCTCGCCCCTTCCTGCCCATTCATTCACTGGGCACCTGCAGGACCGGCCTTCTTGAGCAGCTCAGTTGACGAGGCCTTTTCTCTGCCATTGTCTACACAGCCCAATCCAGGCCATCTGGATTAATCTGCTCATCCTCCAGCTCCTCCGCTAATAGTCACCATCATTAAGGGAAGGCCTTTGCTGCGCCTGACGCTGGCCTCCTTAGCTCACATACCTTCTTCCCGATTTCCCACCACCATCCGGCAAGTGGGAATTTCTGGCCCCATTATAGCCACGAGGGAACGGAGCCTCAGAGGTTGGGTGATCTCCCAGGTCACACAGCTGGTGAGTGGGACGGGGGTTCCGACATCTGTGTTCTGTCCGCCACACCACTTTGCCCACTCGACCGCACCCTCCAGGGAACAAAGAGCAACATGGCCTGTATTAGGTGGGGTCAGAAAGGGGTCAGGTCGATAAAAAACATCAGAACTTACACACAAGTGAGGTTATCATGCAAAAAGCTCAACTCCGAAGAGAGCAGTTATTCTGACCGTGCTCCTTGTTCAGCGCATTTTGTTCTTGTTTTTGTTTTACATTTTAGTTTTATAGCAACAGGTGCAAAATGGAAAAGGTCAAAAAGCAAATCTTCATCCCGGCCTTCTCCCAGTCCCACGGGTCCTGTCCTTCTGGTGTCTTCAGCTGTGGTGCCTCCACCCTGAAGCATCCCCTAGCCTCAGAGCATTTTCGCCCAGCTTTCTGCAGTTTTATTCACAAGCACTTTTCAAGTCAATCAAACTCATTCACATCAGAATCAAACTTTTTATAATCCAATTTAATCCATCACATTATTCGTTCAACTTGATTTCAAATTACGTTTTAAAAAGGATCTCTTTACTTTAGAATAGTCTTAGATGTACAGAAAAATTGCAGATAAAACAAAGAGTTCCCATACCCTTCACACCCAGGTTCCTCCATAATAGACATCTTAATTAGTCTGGACAGTTGTCACAGTTAATGAACTAATATTGACACATTATTATTAACTAAAGTCTATAGTGGATTCAGATTTCCTTAGTTCTTACTAACGTCCTTTTTCTGTGCCAGGATCCCATTCAGGACACCACGTTACATGTAGTCGCCATTTCTCTTCAGGCTCCTCTTGGCCGTGACAGTTCCCATTTCCTTGTTTTTGATGACATTGACAGTTTTGAGGAGTACTGGTCAGATATTCTGTAGAATGTCCCTCAGTTAGGATTTGTCTGATGCTTTTCTCATGATTTGGCTCGAGTTAGGAGTTTGTAGAGATAAAAGGCCATTTTCATCACATCGTATCGAGGGTACACACTATCTACACGACTTATCACGCTCGATGCTGACCTTGATCACGGGGCTGAGGTACCGTTTGTCAACTTTTTCCACCATCAAGTGATTCTTCCCCCCCACTTTCCGCAGTGTCCTCTTTGGAAGGAAGTCACTATACAGAGCTTACACTTAAGGGGCGGGGGGAGCTATGATCCCCCTCCCTGAGAATAAAGCATCTGCATAATTATTTGGAATTCTCCTGCATGCGAGATTTGTCTCTTCTCCTCCATTTATTTATTTAATCATTTATTTATATCAGTATGAACTAGTGGAAATTTATTTTAAACCTTGGGTTATAATCCAAAACTACTTTGTTTATTTTGTTTCTCAAATTCTTCCATCTTTGGCCACTGGAAGTTCTTTCAGTCGGCTCCTGGAGGGTTTTTTGAGCACTGTCTTACTTTCTGGCACTATAAGTTACCCTGGGCTCCTCATGTATATTTCCTGCCCCAGATCTAGAAGCAGCCTTTTCTCCCAGGAGCCCTGGTTTCATTGAAGGGAGAATGGTATTAGAAACCAAGATCTGAGCACCAAGTGTGCTTGTCGCTACTGGGGTGTGGTTGCTTATAGACTGTCCCAGCTGACAGAGAAAGGAAATATACGTGCATTTACTAACCCATGTGTATATACATATCTGTAAGTATTTCTTATGTAACCATCTGTATCTATATTAAGCTAAACGTGGGTTCATACTGATGTCCCTAACTCTTCCATTACCACATGGATCATTCTAGCCTTCTCGCCTTACTTGTCTGTAATTTTTCACTCCAACAGTGAGAAACCCAGCTCCCACCATATACCATCCACTTACTGAATTGCTGAGTTCCAGGATACACATACGTTATTTCAGATTGTTAACCTATATTTCCATGGGAAACAACTTCATCAACTAGAGGACCGTGCTATGTGCAGCTCCCTTTGTCTTCAGTCGTACAGATTCCACTCATTTCCGGAGTTACTGAGCATCTTTCCTCCCATCCCCTTCAATGGGGTGATTTTCTGCTTTTGTAATACAGTTGGATTCTTTGTCACATTCTGCATTCTATCCTGTGGTCTTCCAGCGTCCCAAATGACTTTTAAAAATGTACATACGTTAAGGTTCGGTCTTCATGCTGTAAAGTTCGATGGGTTTGGACAATCGCGGTATCATGTATCCCCCATCATAGTATCACACAAAATAGTTCCGCCACCCTAAAAAATTTCCTGTGGCTCACCTGTTCAACCTTCCTTCCACCCCAAACTACTGACAACCACTGATGTGTTTACCATCTCTATAGTTTTGCCTTTTCCAAGATGTCACATAAATGGAATTATATAGTATGCAGTCTTTCCAGACAGGCTTCTTTCACTTAGCAATATGCATTTAAGATTCACCCATGTCTTTGTGTGGCTTGATAGCTCATTTCTTTTTATTGCTAAATAGTATAAAATTGTGTGGATGTACCACAGTTTGTTTCTCTATTCGTCTATTAAAGGACGTCTTGGTTACTTTGGCAATTATATTTTTGGCAATTCTGAATAAATTGCTGCTATAAATATTCATGTGCTGGTTTTTGTGTGGACATAAGTTTTGAAATCAGTTGAGTAAATACCTAGGAGTACAATTGTTGGATCATATGGTAAGACTATGTTTAGTTTTTGTAAGAAACTGCCAAACTTTTCCATAGGGGCTGTACCATTTCGCCTTCCCACCAGCAATGAATGAGAGTTCCTCTTGCCCCATATCCCCACCAGCAATTGATATTTTCAATTTGGGGGGGGGGGGGGCGGGCGCGGATTTTAGCCATTCTAATAGGTATGCAGTGGTTTCTCTTTGTTTTAATTTTCATTTCCCTAATGACAAATGATTATGAGCATCTTTCATATGTTTATTTACCGCCTGTATATTTTCTTTGATGAGCTGTCTGTTTAAACCCATTTTTAAATTGGGTTGTTTGGATTGTTTCAAAAAATCAAGTCCACCTCTGAGAGGGGAGGGTCAAACATAAGTGAGGACCGTCAGCATTTAGGTAAGATTCCCAGGAACTATTTGTGGAATAACATTCCATGGAGACCTGGAATCCCAGAGCTAAAAGAGACCTAAGAGTCCTTTTACCAGAGAAGAAAACGGAGTTTTGAGAGGGGAAGTGGTGAAGTGGCAGGGATATTTACTGCTCGCCACATCCCCACATGCTCCCCCACACTTCCCAGTTGCCTCACCAGTAGGACCAGTTCTGGTCAATAGCCTGTGAGTGGAGATGCTGTGTGTCATTTCTGAGCCAAAGCATTTAAAAGCCAGTGCGTAGCCCTCCTGCTCTTTTCTGTCCCTGTAGGCACTGTCACGGAAGCCATGTGTGGGAATATGATGTGTCTAACATCCAGGGTCCCTCTGTGGGGCAGAGCCCCTGCCCATCTGCCTCCGTCATATTGTGTGAGCTAGAAATATACCTCCATGGTGTGAATCCACTGAGAGTTCAGGGTCTATTTGTTATTGCAGCAGAGCAGGGCCTATCCTGACGCATACAGCCAGTCATCGGATCACGCCTTTATCATAACGCTTACATCATTAGAGTCCCCCAAACCTGGTGGTGTGCTGGCCCAGGAAAAAGTTGCTTAAAGGAGAGAGAGAATTTAAATGAACCTATGTCTACTGAAACCTACCGTGTGCCCGGCCCCAAGTAGGCACTGCCCCTTCATTATCTCATGTCTGTCTGGGGAGGAGGTCCAGCTCTCTCCTGAACTGTCTGCTCTTGCCACTCACTGGGCCTTATCTGCCCAGATGACGTGTAGGGGTTGACAAATAATTGGAGCTAACTTTCCCAGAAATAGATTAATCCTTATGGGATACTAAAGGCAAATCTCTCCACCCAAGTCAAGCCCTCGAAAGTCCCTATAAACCCCATGTCTCCCAAAAGTTTTACCTAAGAGGAAGCGGGTCTCAGAAGCTCTGTTCTATCTTCTGCTGCATCTTTTCTTCAAACTCAGTTAGCATCCTTGGCTTTTCTAGAGGAAGAAGACATTCCCATCCCCATTGTCCAGAAGACGTGCACCCACCAGCATTTAACAGGCCTCTGCTCCAGCCTGGCCCAGCCTAAAGCAATTCCCCCTGGTTTGGGCCTCTGATAGCCTGCCACGGGCTAGTCTCCAAGTCTCCCAATCACAGTATCAGGGACCTGATGCAGCCCTCAGGGAAGGGAGGGAGGCCTTCTCCATGTGAAGTGAAACGATGCGCACAGGGCTCAAAATCAAGACCTTGACCTCATTAGCACAATGTTCTGGTCAGCTGATTTGGGGAAATGTGGTGATGTTAATTATGTGCTGATTTATTTAATCCTTGTTCTTGTGAAATGCATGCATTTGCCTTCCCCTCCTCTCCGCAGGGGCTGTAAACTCCTGGGGGCACGGCAGGGGGTGGAGCAGGAGGGGGAAGGACCCACCCAGACCTAGATTCACTTCCTGGCTTCTGTGACCCTGGGTAACCTTCCTGAGCCTGGAATTGTGTAAGGATTACGCTCTTGGCACTGTGCCTGGCACGTAGGAAGCTCGGTAAATTATAACCATTATTATCATACGGTTAATTATTATTTTATGCTATCACGGAGGGAGGAATTTCCATTGCTCCATCCTGATTCTTGAAAGGCAGTAGAGTGTAGGCCGCTGTTGTCAATAGAACTTTCCATGATGGTTGAAATATTCGGTGTCCGCTCTGTCCAATATGGTAGCCACTAGCCGTATATGACTGAGCCCTTGAAAGGTGGCTGGTGCAACTGAGGAACTGAATTTTTAATTGTATTTCTTTTAATTATTTCATAGTTGAATAGTCCCATGAGTTTAGTGGCTGCTGTGTTGGGCAGCACAGGTGTAGAGTAAGAATGCTGTCTCTGGGGTAGACCATCTGGGTTCCCACCCTCCTTCCTAGCTGTACGATCTTGGGCCAGTTACTCAACCACTGTGGGCCTCAGCTTCCTCATCTGTAAAATGGGGATATTGTAGTACGGACTTCCTAGGGAGAGTGTAAGGATTAAATGTGCACTCTATGTAAAGTGCCCCATTTTAGAAGAGTTTAAGGAACGTTAGCTATTAATACTGCTCTCTTTAGCGCCGGTGCCTGGCCTGCAATTCATGAGCATGACTATGTCTCCCATCTCGAGGGCCCTGTCTGCTCCTGCTCTGAATTTCTCTTCAACCTCAGCCCAGGGTGGAGAAAACCAGCATCTGTTGACCGGGCGTGAAGGAGACTCAGAATGTCTCGAGGACAAGGACAGGCAACACCCACGGTGACAGTCCAGGCTGCCCCTCTCCCCTGGCGGTGGTGTGGGCTGTTGCCCTTCTCCAAAGGGCTGGGCTGTGGAAGGCAAGCTCATCCTCTGGCCCCAGTGCATTTGGGGCATGGCAGCCTGAAAGAGGGGGTTCGGATGGGCTCAGGGGCCAGGGCTTTCTCCATTTCAATCTCCCAGCCACGGATCCTTAGGAGCCAAACTGTGTCCACTCTACCCTGTTTCCAGACGTTTCCAAATGTTTCCAACCATGGAGACGATCCGATCCACCTGCAGAACTTGGCCAAGAAGCCAGAGGAGGCCAGAAGCCAGGCGGGCTCTCCCGGAAAGCGGCGGGCTTCCAAGAAGCGGCAGATCTGGCTCCAATGCCGGGGCCTTGGAGCCGGTCTTCGGAATTCCCCATTCCTCCTCACCCTGGTGAGGAACCGCATTCCTCCATTTCAGGGAATGGGTGCGAGCCTGTGTCCTTTCCTCTTCTTCCTCCACAGGGGTGCAAGGGCCACGTGGGGATTTCCGGAATCCAGGACTTCTTGGTGCCCCCAGAGACACAACTTCAAATTCCCCCAAAGAATTAATCAGCATCAGGAGCAAAGGATCCTCTAAGGATCTCACAGTCCCTGCCTTCATGATGGCTCCTTCCTTACCTGTGCTGGAATCAGTAGAAAATGGAAGGGTTTGCAGGCAGGGCCAAAGTCTCCTCTGAGAGGTGGCCTGAGAGAACACCTCCTTCTCCCAGCCAGAGTTCCCTCCTCCCCCAGTGCCTGGGGCTCCTACTTCTGCAGCCAGGAGCAACCCACCCTTCAGAGCCACAGAAGAATGCCACAGTCTCATGAAACACAGTCTCCAAAGACAGGGCATGGGGCAGGGACCATCTTTGCTCCACTTTTCCCGATTTCAGGGTAAGAGACAGCAGGAGGCACCAAGGTTAGACTCTAGGAAGGACTTCCTAGTGTGAGAAATATGAGATAGAGTGTTGTAGGAGCCAGTTATATTCAACCCTCTGATCTGGCTGATGAGAGAGGGCTCTGATAGATAGAGTAGGATGGTGAGAAATCTGGGATTTAAAATGCACAGGATACATGGCTGATACGATGTCTCAGTTAGCTGGATTTGGAGTCAGACAGACTTAGTTTTAAATCCCAGCTGGGCCACTGACTGGCTGTATGACGTCGGGTTAATCGTTTAATGATGCTTCTATTCAGTTTCCTCATCTGTAAAATGGGGATAAAGAGATTCATAGCCCAGGTTATACTGAGGAGTGAGGGAGGCCTGTAGGCGAATGGCCCCAGCCCAGGGCCTGGCACATCCTGGAGAACTGAGAGGTGGCCGAGTCTGAGCCGGCTGGGGGTTTAGGGTACAGGGGGAGGGGAGACCTGCAGGAAGGTAGGCTGCGGCCGCATAGCTCAGTTCCCAGTGGGGAAGATGGATCAGCACCACCGGAGACGGCCTGGGGCCTGCCGCAGACCAAGGAACGGGCCCTACTCCCTGTTCCCCA
Source organism: Equus quagga (assembly GCF_021613505.1). NCBI lineage: Eukaryota > Metazoa > Chordata > Mammalia > Perissodactyla > Equidae > Equus > Equus quagga. Next base: position 21,290,897 of record NC_060281.1, read on the forward strand.
GCCCCCCTCATATACCCCACTTCAAGGCAATCGTAGGGGGACAGGAGAGCACTGGCACCCTCTCCCTGGAGATCTGTGCTCTTCCGGCAGGCCCCCTCCCCTCTTGATCTGAGGACCCTCATTTGCTAACCCCAAGAGCCCTTCATGGGGCCCCCCAGAGAGAACTGGTTTCCCCCAGACAGTCTTACTCCTTCCTTGCAAGACCCTCAGGGGCCCCAAGAAAGACCCCAGGCGGGGGCCAGCCTGCCAGGGCTGCTTCAGACCAGTGCTGGTGAGCACTGGGGTGGGGAGGCTGCTGGTGATTTGGGGGGCCAGCTGGTGGGTACGTTTGCCGGGGACCCACTTCCCACCAGACTCAAGTGCAAATTGAAAGCCCCTCTGGACCTTGAGGTGGGACAGGGAGGAAGCTGGCTTTGCTCGGCTAGACTGTGGCATTGCTGGCCCTAGGCTGAGCGACCTTCAGAGTCCCCTCCCCCACGCCCCGGGCAGGGGTGAGAAGGACTTTGTGGCCACTGGGCTGTAAACAGCCTCATAAAGTCAGCTCAGGCCAGACTCCCCACTGCCAAGGAGGAAAACCCAGAGATAGTGAGGGCTTGGGAGGCCCGGAGCTAGAGGACCCAGTGGGTGTCTTGAACTCAATTTTAGGCCTGTTGGATGGAGAAGAACAAAGCTCTTGCCGTGAGTTAAGACACAGCCCCCAACTCCCTTGAACTGGGGCTTCCCTGGGAACAAGGCTGTGTTCCGCCAACAGATTGGCCTGGGAGGTAGGGGTAGGGGGTGGCCTCAGTTTGCTTTGACTTACTCCCACCATCTGAACAAGACCACAGTGTCTCCAGAAGGGAGAAATCTCTAACTTGTGGCCTCCAGAATCTGACAGTGATTCATTGCCAATGAGGGCAACACAGGGGGGCATTTTTAACTTTCCTGAAAAGTTATGGACTCCTGGAAGGCTCTCTTGGTCTTCCCCCGTATCTCTTTCTTCCCCTTACCTCTGCCAGTCCTTCCAGGGAGGACAGTGAGGGGCTGGGGTGGCCCCAGGGTCGGGCCAGGGATGTGTCTGGGGTGTAGAGAGCTGCCCGACTCCAGGCCCCTCTGTTCCCTCTCCCCCCTGCCCCTCACCCCCAAGCCAGCCCCTCTGGCCTCTCTGCAGCCCTACCTTGCCCAGAGCAACCCCAGCTGGGCACCCTGCTCCCTCCCTCCCTCCATTGCCCACAGAGGAGCGCACCCAGCTGCCCACTGCCAGGTACAGAGGATAAAAATATCCAGTGGAAAAACACGTGGCTCCAGGTCAAACATTAACCTGCTGGACCTGGCCTGCTGGCCACGGTGTTCCTTCCCAGGCTACCTGGGCACCAACATGCAGCTGGTGGCAGTGTCCTCTCCCTCTAACCATCACTGTGACCCTCAGACATTTACCCACAGGCTTCCCACAGGAAGCACCCACCTGAGGCCCAAGGGCGCAGGACCGGCCAGCCCGTTCAGACCGGTGGCTGCAGCGACAATCCTCCTTCCACCCAGCCGTGGGGCTTCCCTGGAGCTCTCTGGGTTTCCAGGTCAGCCGGCTCTGCCTCTGCTCAGAACAGCACCTCTGACTCTCTGGGGGAGGAGCTCCTGGGTTCCTCAGGTTTCCCATCAGTCTGCTGCAAAGTCAAGCTCACTTAGAATCCGGAAGGAAGCACGACAGGCAAAGGGAAGGGAGTGAGGAGAGAAGAGTCCAGCCAGCGCTGGCACACACCCTTCAGCATGCTGGGAGGCCACCTGGAGGAGGTGTTGGGGTTGGGGGGTAGGCAGGTGAGAAGTTCCAGCCCTGTGCCTTGCATGTCCAGCTCTGATGTTGTCTGGGGGTGGGGAGACCAGAGGGACAGGTGTGTCCTCCGTGGGCCCAGAGGACTCTGCCCACACACCTCAGGCACACTGTAGTGTTACCTGGCATGTCCTACTCAGCCGCTTGAGGCTTGGTGAGGCCATAGCCTGACCCCAGCCCTCACTCCTCACACCTCTGGGGTCCCATGCCCAGTGGTTCTAGAAAATGCCTACGTGGCAGCCTGGAGCCAGGGCCAAACATCCCATTTTCTGTCAAGGAAGCTTGACTGTGCACAATGAAAGAGAGGAGAGCACAACTGCCCCATCGTTCTGGCCGGCTGGAGTCCGATGGGCCCCAGTTGGAGCCCAAAAGGGATTAGGGGGCCCTGGGACCAGGGAAGCCCTCCCAGCCACTTAGATGTCCATGCAGCATTGCAGCGGTGTGGGGAGAGTGTGTAAATATTAACTTTTAGGGGAAGCAGAGGGTGAGTGGAGATCAGCAAGGGCCCTAAGGGACAATAAGGCTCCCCTGGGCACAGGAATTCCTACCCAGGACGCTCCACTAGGCTCCTGGAGCTGTTTCCCACCAGGGCGGCTGTCACTGTGCCAGGTCAGGGCTCTGGAGACAGTGGCCAAAGGCCTGGCCCTGCCACTGACCCAACCAGGCCACACAGGAGGCCCCGGGGGCTTTGGAAGCCTTGGTTTAGAGCCAAGTTCTGCCACTTAAGTAGCCACGAGGTCTTGTAAGAGTTACTAGCCTCTCCGAGCCTCAGTTACCTCACCTATACAATGGGGACAACTATGCCTCGCTCTCAAGGTGTTCTAAAGATTAAGTTAGCTGATCTGTCTCTGTAGTGCCCGGCACAGAGAAGGTATTCTATGGATGGTTGCTCTGGTTAGTTTTTCTCTCCGTTCCAGGCCTCAGTTTCCTCATCTGTAAAATGGGAACAATCATGCCCAGCTCACAGGACTACACGAGCCGATCTTCATATTGTTGCACATGAACACTGGTCCATAACTGTCAGCACGATTGTTATTTGTCCTCTGCTGCGTCTCTGTTTTCTCATCTGGATTTGGTCATCTCTAAGGACCTCAGCTGGAGCTGTAGAGCACTTGCCACCTGCTCCCTGAACGCAAGCACGCACCCTGCTCTTTCCCCTCCTGCGGGGCCAGAACCGCATTGCATCGCTCCCCTCTTCATGCTGACACTGGCTTGGCTCACAGAGCCATTACCTAGGGAATTGAACAAAGGCCGAGGGGAGAGGCAGATCGTAGGAGAGCGAGAGGCCCCCGGCTCTAGAGAGAGAAGCAGGCAGAGGTGTTAGCCCATGCCCTGACCTCGGTCGAGACACAAAAGCAGTGATGCGAGGAGGTGGGTGTGAGGTGGGGGTCAGGATTAATTTCCCCCAGCTAAGCAGCAGCAGTGGGGGGAAGGAGGATGTTTGCATCTGGATGCCATCTGGACGAGGGCAAACACTGAGGGGCCACTCGAGGAAATGCCTGAGCAGCGAATCAGATCCTGCGGAGAAAGTGCGAGCCCTAGAACCACACTGCATGTCTGAGGGAGAGGAATGTATCTGGGGAGCGCTGCTCGTGGCGGGGAGACCAGGCTGGGGAAGGAGGCCAAGGGCGAGAGGAAGGGACCACGCCCGGGAGCCTCTGCGGGGGCCTCCCTAGGCTGGTGGCCCCCAGCAGACACAGACGCTGGACCTGTGGGCTGGGGGCCATAAGGGCAGGGTCCCCAAACATACAGAAGGTCTACATTGCCTCAGAATTCTGGGTCTCTTGTTAGACCCCAGGGCCCAAGGTGCTGCTGTCCTTCAGATCAGTGACTTTGTCCACCCCACGCACAGATATAGCACCTGCTGTGTGCATAGCCCAGGTGTGGGAAGCCTAGACTCGCACAGGTGTACAGCAACATGGAGCTTTGGGTTCTGACAGACTCAGGCTCAAGTCCCCTCTCTCCTTAACTGGGTTTCACAAAACTGAACTCTCTTGGCCAAGCCTCCATTTTCTCATTTGTAAAAGAGAATTGTAGCTTCGTAGGCCTCCCTGAGTGTGGCTGTGCTAACCCTAGTGGTAATCCAGAGCAGGGCGTGGGGTCTGGGGGACCCTCAATCCTCCAGCCTGGGGACTGTATGCCCCCTTTTGGCTGCCCCCTGCTGATGCAACGAGGCAGGTGCCACCCCAGCCCTGTCCAAGGGAGGTGCGCCATATGCAACCCTGAGGGAAGCTCAGGAAACAGCCTCCCTGTAAGTCAGCCGATGGCTGCAGGCCCTGGACACATCGGCCTTCTCCCTTTGCTCCCCCTCTAAATCAGGCCAGGCAGGCACCACAAGTACATGTGCATGCATGCACGTGTGTGTATTTGCGTGTGTATGTGTGGGTGTATTTGTGCAAGTTTTTGCACCTGTGGATGTGCACATATGCTTGTATGTTTGCTCACCAATGTTTTGTGTGTCTTGTTTATTTGTGCATGTTTTGTGGGTTGTGTGCAAATGTTTGTGTTTTAACATTTGAAAAATAGGTGCATGTGTTTGTGCGACTATATGTTTGTAAGCATGTGTTATGCAAATGTGGGTTGTATGTTTACATGTGTATGTGCATGTATCTACATATTTGTGTGTATGTATTTCATTCGTTTCTTCGTTTTTTAGGTGAAGAAGATTGACCCTGAGCTAACATCTGTTGCCAATCCTCCTCTTTTTGCTTCAGGAAGATTGTCGCTGAGCTAACATCTGTGCCAATCTTCCTCTATTTTGCATGTGGGACACCACCACAGCATGGCTTGATGAGTGGTTTGAGGTCTGCACCCAGATGCAAACCCACAAACGCCAGGGCTCCGAAGTGGAGCTCACGAACTTAACCACTACGCCACTGGACCAGCCTCCTGTGTGTGTGTTTTTGTCTGTACAATATGTGTATATGTTGTGTGCATCTGTGTCTGTGTGAATATATAATATACATGGGTTTGTGTTTGTAAATAAGGTATGTATGTGTTTTTATAACGTGTTTCTGTGTTAAAATGTTTGTGAATGTAATGCATGTGTGTATAATGAGGATGCCTGTGTACTATGTGTGTGGATGTGTATATGAAATTCAACTGTGTCTGTAAGCATGTGTACATAATATATCCATGTGGAAACACGTGTGCATAATTAGCATATGTGAAATGTATACGTTTGCAGATTTGCGTGGGTAACGTGTGGTATGTGTGTCTGTGCCCGTAGGAGGCAGCCTAGCAGGTTAGGAACAGCCTTGCACTTGCAGCCAGAGGAGGGGGTTCAAACCCCAGGCTCCTAACAGTGAGGCCTTGAGGCCCTTATTTGGCCTCTCTGAGCCTCTGTAGGCCCGGCTGTGACGGCACCGGCTGTGTTCCCTGCCCTGCCTCCCACCAGTAAGGCCTGGGGTGGAGGAACTGGTGGACAAGTAGGCAGCCCAGGGCAGGACCGTCCTGGCAAGCACTGGGAGGTCTGTGGGTCCAGCCCTGCTTCCAGGACTGCAAAGGAGCAGGACATAGGGCCTGCCCTCACCCAGCTTACGGTCCGGCTGTGGAGACAGAAAGCAGTGAGAGGGCAAGGAAGGGCCTGGAGGAGATTGGCATGCAGATGGGCTCCCAGGGGCCTGAAGGGGCCAGGTGGGTGCAGACCCTGCAGTGGTAAGAGCCTGGGTTCAAATCCTGCCTCTGCCACTTATTTGCTCTGGGACTGTGGACAAGTCACTCAACCTCTCTGTACCTGAATTTCTTCACCTGTAAAATGAGATCGTCATAGGGTACACCTCAGAGGGCTATTGTGAGGACTAAATGAGTTACTACATGGAAAGTACTTACAGTGCCTGGAACCTAGAAAAGTGCTCAACAGATGTTAGTTATTGTTGTTATTATAAAGTGAGCAGCCACTGAACTAGTTCTAAGTACATAGAAAATTAAGTGAACAGCAAACACTATCATCAATTCCAGGGAGAATAAAATGTTGTGCAAAGGAAAAATAATCACAATCTACTAAATGGCTCAACCCTGGCTGTCAATACTTTTACAAGGTCGTGTTCTATTCCCATCTAACAAGAATGACATGCGGATTACAGCAGGGGAGGGCCGGAAGGCTGTGCATATGAGTTGTTGCCAGAGGCTCCAGAAGAATCTGTCACGGCAGGTGAACTGGCCGTTCTGCTGAGTGAGACTGCTGTGTGTAAGGAACCCTAGGGAGCTGAGTGATTCCTCGTGCATGAACAACTTTGATAAAAATTTTTAAAAATCCATTTAAATGCATCTAATTTATCTTCTACCTGGACTCTAAGTGTTGAACGGGCTGATGTTGGCTATCTGTCTTAGCAGAGGGTCTCCAGGAACCAGGTGTGTGGGGAGTGGGGCCTCTCCTCACCCCGCCCCAACTGAAATGACTTTAAGGGAGAGCAAGGGGGTGCCAGGCAGCTTGGCTCCGGTTTTTCCAGAGCTGACTATAGCCCAGCGTCACTTTGATGCCATGCAACCCCTGCCCTCCCTCTGTACAGGCTGTTTAGTCATCAATCTAAATGCATGGGTAGAAAGAAACATAATATTCACAAAAACTTATATGCTCTGAGGTGTAACACTGTTCTAAGCCTTTTACGTGTTTTAACCCATTGAATCTTCACACCTATCCTTACAACAATCTGTTTGGATTTCCGTTTTAAAGAAAAGGAAATGAGGCACAGAGAGGTTAAGTAACAAGCCCATAGTAGAGCCAGGATTTGAATTTAGGAAGTCTGACCCTGGAGTCCATGCTCTCAACAACTGATTATTCGAGAAGGCCCGAAGAAGCAGGGTGGGGAAAGAGATGGAACACCTGGCCCAGTGCCTTGGGAGCAGCCGGCAGCCAGGCCACGCTGGGTGACCTTGATGGACATGGCAGGGAGAGGCTGGGTTCCCACAGGGGGCAGGGAGTATCAGGCACGGCAGCCCTGCCAAGGCCCTAGCAACGGAGTCCTGTTTGGGCAGCCCGTGCGGGGCCAGGTGGGTGGTAGGACAAGGAGGAGCCAGAGCTGAGAGGCCTTCAGATGCCAAGCTGCTGACTTCAGCCCCAAATCAGTCCAGAAACCCACGCCTGGTCCCCTCAGCCCTCCCCAACGGTGTGCCTGCATGTCTGCACGTTGGACACTCAGTCACTCCACAAACACCCACCGACTGCTCAAGGTGTGGTTGAAAATGAGTTCAGGATCGAGAATGCTGGGGTTTGAATCCTGTCACCTCCTAGTTTGTGTGACCTTGGACGAGTCAATCAACTGCTCTGTGCCTCAGTTTCCTCCCTATACGTGAAGATCGTAATAGCATTGATCTCAGAATTGTCGTGAGGATTAAATGAGTTAAACCTGTGAAGTGCTCAGTGCCATGCCTAGACTATCATATGTGCTCAATTAATCTAGCTACTGTTTTATCCCTTGACCTTTGGGGATGTTAATAATAACGGCGTTACACTTGAGCTTCACTCAATCCCTAGGAATGGTAATAAGATAAGCAAGAGTTTGCCTCTTGGCCTCATGGGATTTTCAGTCTATTAAGGGGAGCTTGAACAGATAAATAACTACTAAACTAAGGCATAAACGAGTTAGCTGTGCCTGAAAGTGGACACCTAACCATCTCTGGAAAGTCCTGGAAAACTAGCCCATGGGCAGAGGGCTCAGAGCTCAGAGGCGACATTCCTCCTCCTCCTGCTTCAGTCGGGAGAGCAAAGCAGATGGGCTACAGAAGGGTTGGGGTGTCAGAACGGGGCTCAATTGGCCATGGCAGGAGGCACCCTGGAGGCACAGGTGGCAGCTCCTCCAAGGTCGGTGAACAAGGCTCAGAAGAATCCAGGCCCATGGGCACAGCCACACGGGCTCTACTTTGGCTTCTTCTGTTCTCCTTCAGGCTAAGTCCAGACGTTCTCGAATCCGGCTGCCGTAAGATCCCTCGCCCACCACATGGCCATGGAGCCTTTCTGGCCCTCAAGGCGATGTTTTCTCCTGGATATGAATGATGTGGCTTCTGACTGTGGTTGGCTTCCTGTGGTCCAGCTTCTCGGCAGGAAGGGTATGCTGATGGCACTGACGGGCATGTGCCTGGTGTGGGTGGCAGGCCCGTTTCTCCTCCCTAATGAGTATTTGGAAGTCTAGTGTCTTCCTCAGGCTGTGATCACCCTGGGCACTGTGGAGAAGGAGGGCCAGGACCAGACAGTGCCCCTGGCCCCCCGCCAGATGTACCAATAGACCCTCACCAGCGGCCCGAGGGAGAGATGGAAGCAGCTGTCCTCTACCCCACTTTCAGTCCGTTGTTCAGTCTATGAATGCTTCTTGGGCATCTACTTGGTACCAGACACCATCCTTGACCGTCAAATGAGGCTTTGAGAGGTTAGTAAGAGAGCTAGAAAGATGCAGAGCGGGGACTAGATGCCAAGCTGTCTGACTCCAGAGCGCTGTCATCGATTACCAGCCCTTATTCATCTTCCCTCTGAGATTCCAATGAGAGCAACGGATCATGAGAGCATTCGTTGTGCACTTCCTATGTGCCAGCCATTACTCAGAGAGCTCTACCCATCTCAGCTCCTTCCATCCTCACAGCACAGAGATGAAGAACTTGCCCCAGGTCACACAGCTAGTGCAGAAGAGCTGGACTTGGAACCCAGGATGTCTGGCTCCAGAGCTTCTCATGCTCCCACCACTCCCAGACAGATGCCGACACCTCGACACAGGGAAACGCTCTGCGGCTCTAGATGCGCTGCTGTGGAATGTTAACAGACCTCCCAGAGAGATTACGAAGTGAAAAAGCCAAGCAGCAGAACAGTGGAGTGAGGAGGCCGCCGTTCATATGAGGGAAACTAATAATGTAGACCTGGCTGACCTTGGAGGCTGAGGGCTCTGGGGCTGAGGGTGGCAGGCCCAGGTGTGTGTGGTGGCAAGACCTGAGAGTAGGTGTGACCTCTGAGCTTTAGCAGGGCCACAGGACAGAGGGGCTTTGTCCTCGGGTGTCACTGGCTTATTGGCAGATCTGGGGCTCATGATATCTGCCCGGAAAAGACATCTGGGGAGACATTGAGGAGAGGACTCACAGGTGTCTGAGGCAGCCTTCAGTCCGGCACTGGCAGGACCGAACCCTGGACTCAGGATCAGGGGAAAAGGGACATGCTAGGTGAGACGAGACTCGTTCAGACCTCTAGGAGGCTGGGATTAGATGGCTCCAGGGTCCACTTAAGATGCTTGGTAAAACTACAGCTTCCCAGGACCCAGCCCTGAAACCCTGTTTTATAGGAGGTCTGGCAATGAGGCCCTGGAATCTATAGTTTTGTTTGACTTAAAAATTATTTCCATATGTTTTTGAAAAGGTGAAAAGAACAGAGAAAGGTAGGAAGGGAGGAAAGAAGGAAGGATGGATGAAAGGAAGGAAAGAAGGAAGGAAGGAAGAAGGGAGAGAGGGAGGATCAACCAGTGCTGAAGAGAAGACAGTGACGAGCAAGTCTGCCTCCCGTGCTCCTGCCTGCGCCTGTCCCCAGGGCCAGTGGTGGCTGGCTACTTGCCTTCTTTCTGGAGATGTTCTAGGCACACACAGCACCATATTGATGATAGAGAGCTGCCTCATTCTTTTTTCACGGCTTTGTTTTAAAGAAGATGTAGTTTTAAAAAGCTTTTCAGCAAATTTTGATAACTAGCTAGTTTGGGGAAAGACTAGCTTAGGGAACTTCTTTGGAGCTGGCAGCTCTAGATTCAAATCTTGGTTCTGACCTTTAGAGTCTGTGACCTTGGACAGGATCCATGACCTCTCCAAGCTCCAAGCTTTAGCTTTCCTACACATCAAAGGGGGGTCATAATGGTAGGGCTTTAACGAAGATTAGAATAATTTACGGCCAGTGCCTGGTGAGTCCCAGGAGATAATAAGAATGGGGGGAAGAGACATTTGCACACAGACACGGGAATGGGAACAGTCACAAAGAACGTTTCAGCAAATGTGGCGGGTTCTGAGGTGGGCAGCCTGCAGGATGAGTCCTGTCATGCTTGGCTGGCATAAGAATCCAGGGAAGAACTAGGTAGAAAAGTGAGCTCCCCATCTCTGCCTGCAGTCCACAAGCAGCGCGGAGGACCACGAGGGGTGATGGCCCCATGAGTTGCCTTTCCAGCTCTGGCCAATGACTAAATGCTGAGAGCGAGCTTTCCCGGAAGAACGGACAAGTCTGGCATGTGCTCTGCTTTGGAGGGTAATCCGTTGTTGGTCTGGATGGCAGGTGTCACTAAGTCAGGGCTGGCAGGGCCAGAGTTGCTGGGAACCACAGCCATGGGGAGACTGGGTCAACTGTCACAGGAGCTTCCATCAGGTCCAGTGCTCAGCTGTCCCTTGGCCTGGTGGCTCTACAGACTGGGAATTTTGGGGCACCCTGTCCACCCTCGGGCACACACAGGAGCTAAACAAATCTTTGTGGAATTTACCTTTTGGATCACAAAAGTAATTGGAAAAAAATAATTCCATGGAATTCAGACAAAAAGCCAGGGGAAGGGTTGAATCAGGAGTAGGTTTGAATCCCAGTTCTGCAATTTCCTAGAGGTGTACATTTAGGTGCACAATGTAATTTCCCCAAGCCTCAGTTTCCTTGTTTGTACAACAGGGCCTTCCCTCAGGATTTAGCCATATAACGTTTGTAAAGCAACCAGCATAGGGCTTGCTACACAACAATAATAGTCCAAATTCATCATTTTTCCCTTTCAGAATAGCCAGTTGTTGGAATTCAATTGATTATATTTGCAAATGAATTTGATATTCACTGCTTTGGAGTGGTTCTCACAGAAGTTGGGAGAGCTTTTTCAAGGAGATGTTTTGGTAGGAGGTGAGTCCTGAATTAGTGTCAAAAAGGAAAATGGCCTCTAATTCAACAAGTTTTTACTGAGCACCTATCATGTGACAGGCATAGTCTTAGGCCCCAGGGATGAAACAGTGTACAAGGCAGACCAAAATCCCTGCCCTTGTAGAGAATATTCTAGTGAATTGTCCCAGGACTAAAGCTCCCAGCCTGGGAAGGGGACTTTTCGAGACTCAACAAGCCCCTTTCCTGGTCTTCCTCTACTGAGAGGGTCAGGCCAGGCTGCTTCCCCATCCACAAAAAAATTGCCTGGCTAGTACCATAGGGACATTTGCTGACCCTTGTAGGCACTCACTCGGGGTGTGACCTACAAGACTTACATGGAATGTGGGGCTGACTCTGCCTAGAAAGTGGCTCTAGGTAACAGCAGAGCACACACCCCATTCTAGTCTCTGTCCAGGCCCAGAATGGCTCCCTCCAGATGGCTATCCCTGCATCCCTTGGCTTTCTCTGGGTAAGTAATGAGGTGGATGGGGAAGGACGGACCCTGCTTCCCACAGACCCAGCCTGTTTGGTGGCTCTGTCTCTTGAGCCCCTTCGCTACATCTTCTCCTTCCTTAGACGGGGGTTCCCTGAGGGCAGGAATGTGTCTCCCGTCAGACCGGGGCTCCCTGAAGATGGAGCCGTGTCCCCCTCAGACCGGGTCTCCACTCACACTGGGTCTCCCCTCAGACTGGGTCTCCCCTCAGACAGAGGACTCTTCCCCTCTCCTCCTCTTCCAGACTCTAGCCTCTGGGGAGAAGGGCTGTCCCTCCCAATTTCTGAGGCAATGCTCCACAAATTAAAAACTGGCTTGACCCAAACACAGCTCTTCTGCTGCCAGGCCAGGACTCTGTCCCCTACACTGGACTTCCTCCCAATTTGCCCCACAGTCGGCTCTGCCCTGTCTGTTCACTAAGCCATCAGGAGACCTGGCTGCCAGGCAGCTGCTCTCCAATCTCAGGAAAAGGGCAGTCAAAGGCCTGATACTCTATATCTCGCCCCTCCCTGGGAGCTATTAGGCAAGTGAGGCGTTTACTTTTCTGAAGCCCTTGCTGTTTAGCTACAGGATTAGTTCTAGTCCATTTACTCACTAAGTCCGCTGGCCAAGCACTGAGACCAGAAAAGCACATCTCCCTTGCATAATAAATGTTTAATAACGACGGTTGGGATTGACCAGAAAATGCCCCGGCTGGCAGTGCTGAAGCCACCTCAGCTCCAGGGAACGATTACAGTTCAGATCCATTGCCCCCACCTACCTACTCCACCAGCGTCCAGGCTCTGGGAGCACCAGGCAGCCTTCCCACCTGCTTCCTTCTGCCACCTACCCACCCTGTGACAGCAGAGCTGGCAAAGGGAAGCCCTCCCCAGGTGCTCCAAGGTCCTCTGCTGGGTTTTGGTTTGGGTCCTGCCTCCTCGTTTAGCCTGGGGTGTTCCTAAGGGCCGTGTCTCCCCTCAGACTGGGGCTCCCAGAGGGCTGGGCCATGTTCTCCCCTCAGACTTAGGCTCCCTGAAGGCAGGACTGTGTCTCCTTCCCACCCCCAACACCATCCAAGCCTGGGATCTCCCTTCCTTGGGTCTTCCCACGCAACCCAGCACAGAGCTGGTCCCACCTGAGGCTGCCATGTGCCCAGGCTCCAGGCTCGTTTGCAAACAAAGAGCAGATCTGTGTGAGCGCTGGCAGATGTTAAAGATAACCCCGCTTAGCCCTTTAGGAATTAGTCTAAAATATACAATTGTATTTCAGGAGCCTAAAGGGTGTTTCTGAAACCTTGGGGGCCCAAGACAGTTATAACATATGTCCATTTTAGACTTTGGAAAATAGGGCGCTATAATTGGAAAAGTTAGCGAAACGCTAAGTACAGGGAGCCGGTCTCTTTACATCTCAAATACCAGGTATTTAGGTGGCTTTCTTGGAACCTGGCATTAGGGACACGTGTGAATGGGCCAGGCTCATTTCTGAGGAGTGAGTGGGAGCAGCCAGTGAGGATGCTCATGCAGGGTGGGCAGCGCCATCTCTGTGCCCCAATGCTACTGCCCCTGCTGCCTGGACACAGACCCCAGACTCATCTCCCTTCTTCCTCTTCTCTTCTGACCTGGGCTTTCCTGGGCTCTCCCAGGAGCACTTGGTAGACTCAGGGTTGGTGCTTGTGCCCTAGAGCATGCCAAGGCCTGGCCTTTTCTCCAGGGTGGAATATGGGACTCCTACTGTTTGTCAGAGTGTGGTGGCTATGCCCTTGGGTGCTGGTGCCAGAATGTCTGAGTTCAAGTCCTCCCATGCCCACTCAGGCAAGTTACCTAACCTCTCTGGGCCTTGATTTCCTCATCTATAAAACGGGATGAAAGTTATAATACTTACCTCCCAGGGTTGTTGAGATGATTAAAGCAATAACTTACATAAAGCATTTCGCACAGTGCCTGGCACATAATAAGAACTCAATAATGCTAGCTACTATAATTATATTTTAAAAGGGTTAAAAATATTTCCAAAGCATGCTTTCATTAGACCTAGGCTCTCTACTGACCTGCCCTCCCTGGAGAGCCCTCTCTAGTCTCTCTCCTTGACCTCCTGCTCTGTTCCAGATGAGTTACGTTTTGTTCACAATTCATTCATTCATTCATTTGTTCCTCTAATACTTATTCATGTGGGCACTGGAGAGTCCATTATCGACATAGGTAGCCTTTGCCTGCCAAATACTGCCCCCAAATTCTTCTCTAAGAGACATGGCACTCCAGCAGCTTTATGAGGAAGCAGGAGCGGTCCATGGAATCTGTCCCCATCCCCGGAGCTACAAAGTCAAGCATGAAGCCAAGCAATAACCACCTGGCAGGGGCTGAGGGAGGGACATGGTGCTCTGGAGGGAAGGGTGGCCACCCTGACGTATTTCCAGAGCATCAGCAACTTCCCGTGTAGTGTTTCAGTTTCAAACTGTGAGGAAGACCCATTTGGCATTTTGGTATAGAAGAAGGCACAGCGAATGTAGAGTTTTTCAGACAGTGCAAAGGGCCCTGGGCCGTCCCCATGTGTTTCAGTTACATAGTGCTGCATAAGAAGCTATCCCAAAAGTTAGTGGCTTAAGAAAACAATTATTTGTTCGATCTCTATTCTGCAGTTTGGACAGGGTGTGGCAGGGACAGTTCGTGTCTGCTCCATGCCTCTGACTGCAGGATCCACTTCTAGGATGGCTTTGCTCTAATGCTGGCAAGTTGGTGCAGGGTTAGCTGGCACTGAGGGCGGGGCCTTCATTCTCCACCATGTGGCCTCTGCTGATGGCTGTGTTGGGCTTCTCAAGATTGGCAGCTGGGTTTGGAGAAGGAGCATCCCAAGAGCCAGTGCTCTAAGAGGACAAGCCCCACTGTGCAAGTGCTTGCCAAGTCCCTGCTTGCATCACATTTGCTAATGTCCCATTGGACAAAGCAAGTCACATGGCCGAGTTCAGAGTCATTGTGAGCGGAGACCATACAAGGGTGTGAATATTGGGAGGGATGATCTACTGGGGACCACCAAAGTAAGAGTCCACCAAAATAAGGGGTCCCCAGGCTCATCAGTGAGCAGATACATCCATGTAGGCCCAGATGGGGCCATTCCACTGAGAGACAACAACAGGGAGTATATGGGTTCTGCTGCCAGGACAAAGAAACCCCCAAATACAGAGGCTTAAACAAGATAGAAGTTGATCTCACTCACATATAAACATCCAAATAGGTGATCCACAGATGATGTGGTGGCTTAATGGTGTCAGGTATCCAGCTTCCTTCAATCTTGTTGCTCTGCCTTCCTCAACGTGCAGCTTTCATCATGTAGTCCAAAATGACTGCTCCAGCTCCTGCCACTGTGTTTGCATTCCAGCCAGTGGGAAAGGCAAAGATGAAAGGGAGTGCTCCCTCGTTGCCATGCCATTGGCCAGGACCTAGTCACAAGCCACATCTAACTGCAAGGAAGCAAGAAAATGTAGTCCTTCATGGAGAGCTTTGTACCCAACTAAAACTTCTATTATCTTAGAGGAGGAGAAGAGATATAAAGGAACAATTGGTGGTCTCAGCCGCAAGATGACAGATGACCAGTCCCAGGATATTCTGTCTGCCAACCTTGTGAGTTAGGAGGGAACATATTCCTGACATCAGGAGCAGACATTTTAAAAACAATGCTGAACTGTGGCTCATGATATAAGGAGAAGGGTGACCCCTGGGTGACAGTCATCCTGGCCTTTGCACAATCAGGATCTACCCAACTTCCTAGGGAGCCAGCAGAGAAGAGCACCATTTCCTACTGGTCCGCTGCCCATGGGCAGCTCCTGAGCACCTGCAAGGCGTGGCAGAGGTGGGTGCACTGAGAGACCACCCACAGTTCCAAAGAGGAGGCCATGAACCGTCCTCTGCAGCCCAAAGCACTGGGCGTACGCTGGCTCCCAGGGGTCGGGATGGAGCTCTGAACTGCAGGGGCCGAGGTCACGCATTGGATCCCACAGGTAAATCTGAATCCCTGGCTGCAAAGAGCGCCTCTTTTGCCACTACCCCCTCTTGCTATTCCACCGCTGGGAACAGAGCGGGTAGCTCAGTGCAAAGCCACCTGGCTGCCGATGAAAGTCTGATCTAATAGTTGCCTTCTCTCCCTGCCCACAGGGGCTTCTCCTGCCTCAACACCAATGTGCGCTAGACATGTGTCTCTCACCCGGCCTGGAGCCCTCGCAGTCTACTTTGTAGTATGCCACCTCCCAGGTCTTACCCCCCCCCCCCCCCCCGATGGAAGGCTCTGTGCTTCACAGCCACAGCAGTGAGCACTCTGTCATCCACAGGGTCTGGGGAGGGCACGAGAGGAGCCTCAGCTTCTTATAAGAATGATGGCACATTTCTACAAAGAGAGGTTCAGATAGAGGAACTCCTCCCCTGGGGGCTTGGAAGCAACAGTGTGTACATAGTTAGCTCAGAATCAGAACAAGATAAACAGTCAAATAAGAGCAGACATGGGATGCAACTCGAGGACAAATCCCACAGTGTGAGCAGCAAATTGGGGCCCCTGAAAACTCCTAGAAGTTGATTAATTCAGAAGAAGGGGCCAGACAGGAGAGGGCACGCGCAGAGAAGCTCCTGGCTAGAGAGGTCCCTATTGAAGATTGTCTAGTCCAAGTAACATGCCAGGTTGGGAGGGAGAAGTGGTTTCTCAGAAACGCTGATTAGGAAGCCAGTCAAAGCGCCCCAGGCTTTCAGGACAAAGGAGAAGCCATTTAGTGAGACATCATCCTCACTCCACCTGCAGCCTCTCTCAACACAGCGCTGTTCTGTGCGGCATTCACATCTGTAATAATCAAAGCATGACCAGGATAGACAGATGTGGAGAGCACACAGAGAAGGAAGGGAGCAAAAAGAAACACGTTCAGCCTCACAAATGATCAAAGAAGAGCAAATGCAAACAAGTTAGTATTTACACCCATTATACTCCTTTTAAATATTTTTAGCAAAGTCCAATGCCGGGATATCAGGATGGTCTGTTCACCTGCCCTTATGGCCCCGCCTCCTTCTGCCTGACTGCACCCCCATCACAGGTGATTGGACCCTGACTTATAGGGTTCCAATCCATTGGCTGACCTGAGCCAATCAGATTCTCCCTTTTCAGAATTTGAACTTAGAGACACAGAAATGGTAGGCCATTGCTGGTGGATCTGGGGCCTCTGTGTTCTCAGGGAGACTGGTATAGTGGTCCTGAGTAGTGTTTGAAGTGAAGTAGGCCAGTGAGGTGGGATCTGGTCTCACCAGTTGCTGACTGCGTCTTTGTACAAGCGACTTCGTCTTTCCATGCCTCGGTTTCTTCATCTGTAAAATGGGCATAATTATAATTCTTACCCCAGAGGGTGGTTGTAAAAATTAAGATAATCAATACAGGCCATTGATCAGTGCCTGGGACCAAGTAAGCCCTCAGAACATGTGAGCAGTTAGTTATAAAATGATATGTGCTCAGAGCTGATGGTTCTGCTAGGCCAAAAAAAAAGAAAAAAAAAAAAATCCAGGGCAAGAGAGAGAGATGGAGCAGGGAAAGCAGAGAAGCTGGAACAAGGCGGCCCCTGGGAGCTGGAGGCAGCTGTCTGAGCTCATGTTGGCTCCCAGCTCCAGTTTCCCTGAAGCCTGACTGTACTTGGCTCCCAGTGTGGGATGTATCCTTACATTAAACTGCCTTCATTTACTTTTGGAAAGCAGTTTGGCAAGCCACATCAAACGGCACAAAAACAGCCTTGCCCGCTGACCTGGGCACTTATCTTACAGAAATAATTAATGAGAAGGAAAAAGCCACATGCACAGAGATGTCCAAGGCAGCTGTATTTATAATAATGGGAAACTGGAAGCCATCAAATGCCCAATGTTCAGGAAATAGAAAAGTCCCTTGGATGGAATATTATGCAGCCATTAAGAATGACAAATATGAAGACCACGTAGCAACATAAAATTGTTTATGAAAGAACAAGTGAAAAAGAGCAGAACACAAAATTGTAGCAGACTCTGATTACACTGGGTAAAAAAAAAAAAGTAAATGTATATGGACAGAGCTGGCTGAGATTGCCAAAAATGACAGAAACAAACTTATTCTGGGGCTATCTAGAGAGAATGGCTCTCTGAAGGGAGGGGTCTTCTTCCCAGTCACCCCCAAGGCACCCCAGCCCCGGGAAGAAGGGTGGATGCCCTTCAAACTCCCGGTCCCCACACGCTGCTCCTTGCCAGCCCCGACCCGCCTCTCTGGGGAGAGGATGCTCAGGGCTCGGGCTGCTGCTATTTTTAGCCAGGGCTCTTGCAGTCCAGTGTTCTAGGGTAAAAATAGCCGGGGTGGAGGGCACAGCACTAACTTTGCTGCTTTCTGCGCCCCCCCCCCCCTCCCCTGGACCAGGCGCCTCCTGGTCTTGGAGCCACAGCTTTCCACTGCATCACTCTGGCTCCTTCCCATCTCTTGAGGCCTCAGTGGCCAGGGAGGAATGTTCTGGTCTCGTACATCTTGGAGCCTTGGAGCTCACAGAGGCCAAATGTTCCATTTTATGGATAAGGAAACTGAGACCCAGACAGGAGAAGGCACATACCGGGAAGTAGTTGGCCAAAGTCTCCCCATCCTCACCCACACCCCTCCTTTCCTGCCTTGACCCCCTCACTGCTCTCATTTATAGGAGGGTAGAAGATCCCCGTGGTAGCCGCAGAGCTTCAGCAGGGGGTGGTGGGGAGCCCTGGACTAGGAATCATGAGATGTGCATTCAACTCCTGACTGTACGGTTTGTTAGCTGTGGGGTTGAGGGTGGGTCACTTTCCACCCTGGACTGCAATTTCTATGTCTGCAAAGTGAAGGAGTTGGACAAGAGCAGCTCCAATGGCTTTTTGAATTCTGTGAGCTGCATCCTCCATCCCAGGCTAGAGGCCAGACCTGCCAGCTTTTTCCTCCTTGATCTACCATCTTCCCAGGACCCGCCAGGTGCTGTGACTTCTCAGTTACCCAGGTAGACAGCACACCTCAGGGATTATCTGCGTCTGTCACTGCCTCTCAGGCGAGATTCCCCAGCTCCAGGCACGTGGTTGAGCCGCCTCCATCTGTTGGGGTACCTTCTGAAGGAATGCGCACTAATTGTAACACCAGCTGAAGCCAAATCTACTAGGGAAGGAAGTCTGCCAGCAAAACCAAATCCTCCAAGTGCAGCTTAAGGCAAAATACGTGAGACTTGAAGATAGCCGACTGCTAGAAGCTTGGTACTCCCTGCCACTCCTACAGGGCATGGAGAGTTATCCTGGCACAAAAGTACCTAAATGTACCCACCACATCAGAGACCATCCCAACGTGATGTGCCTTCCAGGTGGCCCTCAATTCTGCTTCCCTCCTGGACCTCGCCCCTGCCCAAAGCGCATGTCACACACTGCCTGGGCTTGCGATTTCAGTCCGCAGGTCTTATCTCCTGACTAGATCATGTAAGCCCCTGCACATCACCCAGCTCATGGTTCACGTGGGAAGGGCTTAAAGTGAATAGCCCCAAGTGAGAAACCACAATGCCTGGAGCCAGGAGACAAGCTGAGCCAAGCAAGCAAGTCATGTCACCCCAGGCCCAACCTTCTGGCTCTTCTGGGGAGTGTGTGTTAATGTGTGTGTGTTTGTGCATGTGCACACGTGCTTGCCTGCATGTGTATCGGGGGGGTGCCACAGGAGAGTCTCATGACTATTCTAAGTGTCCCTGGCATGGGGGCCCAAACCCGCAGGAGTTTGTGATGACGGTAAGGATTGCCCCTGAACTCTCCAATATTTCAAATATTTACCTGGAAATCTTACCGGTTCCCTCATTCAGTTGCAGCCTCTAACTCAAATGTCACATCTCTGCCCTTAGCTGGCACTTTATCGGGACAGTAACACTGGAAACGCTGATCACCTCAGGAACAGACATCCCTCATTAATAAAATGGGAAAATGAATCAGGGCTTAATAAACGTGGCATATTCGATAGACAAAACACGGACACAGATTCAGAAGTCCTGGGGCTGAGGGAGGTAGAAGCCTCAGGTCAAGGACTCTGGAGGATTCTGAGTCAGAACTCAGGGGTCTTGAGAGCCTAGGCGGCTGGAGAGAGGTCTGTGTGTTGCAGGGAGACCTCAGACCACACATGAGACACCCTTCACTGTCTGAAAGGTGGGTGGAGGCCTGTGGGAAGCTCCTGTGGGACCAGCCTGATATCCTTGTGTCCCTCAGCCTGGCATGCAAAGGAGGAAGAGAAATGGACAGATTTGTCCACATCCAGCCTGTGTGTCTGCCTCGTGTCACCTGTGGGCAGGGCCACAAGGGTACATCTGGGATCCACATAGCACTGAGCTTAAACTCAGCAAGTCACCTGGCAGGCCCCCATGGCATAGCCCTGGGACTTCTGAGCCCTTTCTGAAGGGCAGATGTCCCCCAAACATGTATCCACTGTGTGCAGGTTGAAAGGGTGGTCTAGTTCATTATGGTTTGGAAGAAAGAGCCTGGAAGCTCAGGTGTTAATCTGGCCCGTCTTTATTAAGCTCTGTTTCCAGTGTTCTTTGCCTTAGTTTCCCTGCCTGTAAAATGTGAATTGCAGATAGGTTCTGGATTTCTTCCTAGTCCCACTTGCTAACTGACCTTGGACAAGTCTCTTGACCTCTTTGAACCTCAGTTTCTCTGCCTGTAAAATGGGGACGCGCATCCCTCCCTGCCTTCCTCCCTAGGCTAGGCGAGGATCAAATGGTAGAGCGTCTGCAAAGTGCTTTGAAAACCAGAGGCTTCTCATGACCACAGGTGTGTTATTGTGACCAAAGACAGCCGGGCACCCCACCGGGACGGGGCCCTGGGGCCATGGTGGAAGGTGCTCTGCCTTTAGCCCCCCACTGATTTGTTGGGGAGATGGAAATGACCAGCACCCATTCTGAGATGGAGGGTGAGCAAGGTCCCTAAGACCTGAAGGGGTTCAGTGGCTGGGAGGGACCACAGGGGCTAATCCTGGAGGCTCCCCGGAGAAGGTAAGTCACCTTGAGGAAATGAAATCTTTTAAAGTCAGCCCTGAGGGTCACAGAGAGGGTGTGGCTCTGCTCCTGGCCCACACCATACCCCTAGAAGCCCCTTTACTGGGCTTTTTAGTTACAATCATCTTATTCGATCTAGAAAACTGTTCAGTTAGTTATTATATATGCCCACGGACAGAGAGGTCCTGCAGCCAAGAAGGCACAGAGGTGGGTCTCAAATGTGGGGCTCAAGAAGCCAAGCATGGCTCCCCTGCATCCCCAGAGGTCTGCCACCCTCCCCTTTCTCTCCCGTCCCTCCCCCACTCCATACCTGTATGAAACACAAATGCAGATGGCTCCTTTTATGTCTCCAGGGATCAAAGGGTTGGCTTTGAAAGAAAGACGTGCTGCTTGAAAGCCAACCAGCGCCCGGTCTGCACAAAAGGCCTTTCCGGTTTCCCTCCCACAGCTCAGGCATGGAGCCCCTCTGGCCGGCCAGCGGTGGGTGCCCACACCTGACTGGCTCCAGGCCTCCCCTCCTCCTCCATAATACAGTGGAGCCAGGCGCCCAGTGTTCCCTTGAAGCACGTTCTCTTTGCCTTTGTTGGGTAATTTGTCTATGGAACGTGTTGTTCCTGCTGGGCCAGGCACTGTCATGTCTCAGAATAATGGGAGAGAAAGACAAAGAGAGATATAGAATGACAGAGAGACAGACAATGCGTGGGATGGAGAAGCACTCAGAGACAGGAGGAAGAGAAACAGGTGGAGAGAGCAAGAGAAGAAGGCCAGACAGTGGAAAACTAAGAGACACGCAGAGGAGATACAGAAAGGAAAAAATGGAGATCGCCTGAGAAGGAGAATGAAGCAGGGAGAGAGGAGCAAGGCAAAGACAAGAAGGGGAAGGAGAGGTTGAGGAGGCAGAAAAAGAGATGGATTTTTTAAAAGCCCAGAAACGGAGGGGAAAGAGCAAAGTGGAAAAGAGAGAGAAACAACTGTAGAGACGTAGAGATGGGCCAGCAGGGCAGGAGAGGGCACCCCCAGCTTGGGGTGGGGGCCTTGGGCAGTGCCCTGAGAACCCCCACTCCATCACTGATTGGGGTTCCATCAGACCCAACCCCCACTCTGAGTTCCTCACACCTCACCCCACAGGGTTATCTCCTGCCCTCTGGGCTCTCAGCCCCAGCCCAGATGAGACTCCCGGGCATCTTCTGGGACAAGGTGGTTGGAGGGGAAGAGACGGGGGTTTGGAAACTAGCAGACCTGGGGTGGGGAAGGGTGGGGTCACCTCCATCAGGAATCCCTGTACCCGTCCCCACCATGGAGTCAGGTTTCCCACCCCCATCCCAGTGCTGAGAGGCCCAGGGCTGGAAGCCAGAGGGGAGGTGGGGCAGGAAAGCACCTTCTGACCTGCCCAGAGACGTTAGAACCAATTTCTGTGGCTGACCCCAATGTACGCCTTCCCTGGCCCTTCCTTCTCTCTGGAGTGGAAGGACCTAGATTTTCTGAAGCCAAGACCTGTGAGTCCTCCATTCTCACCCTGTCACTGACTAGCTGGGTAACATTGAACCCGTCACTTCTTCCCTCTGAGCCTTATTTTCCTTATCTGTGAAATGGGAAATAATCACAGTGCCTGCCTCATAGAACAGCCGTGAGGATTAGATAAGACGAAGGTGAGCGTGTGCTCAGCCCAGCGCCTGGTACCAGGCCGTGCGAAGTTGAGGGGTCCCCGCTGTGGCTCTTGCCAGTAGCAGCAGCCATGGTGGTGCTAATGAGGCGGAATAGGAATTCTGGCCCTGCCTGACTCATGGGGACTTTGTGAGACTTATAAGAAATAAAGGTTGGGAAAGGCGTCCCAGCCAGCGATGGCCAGGCTCCAGGCCAGCTCCCCCTGCCCAGGCCCAGCCAGGGTCCCCACCAGCGGGGCTAGATTATCCTCCAGGCATTGTGGGCACAGTGCTAGCCCACAAGACATTTAGGGGCCCATGAAAATGTTTTGATTTATTTTAAAACCAGAAGAAAAAAATGATCTTTTAAGTCGAAAATGTTTTTATATATAATATGAATATATTTGTATTTATCCCAACGCAGTTGTAAAATGTGATTATTGGTGTTTGTCTATGGAGGAAGGGGCCCACAAAGGCAAAGGTGCCCATGGCCCACAGAAGTCCTAATGCGGTCCTGCTGGCCCGTGCCGCTGGTCACTGAGGGGTAGGACAGACGCACTCTTGGTGGCTCTAATGGACACCCTCCCCAGAGGGAGTACAGTTGGGCCAAAATCATCCTGGGGACATGGGCCCTGGGGAATGGTGGAAAGGGGAGAGACAGGAGAAGGGAGAAGAGACATGATACAGTAGATCCTCAGCCTCTGCCATTGGGGGGCCCCAGGCCACAGTGCAGAAACAGCCCCCAAACCTTAGGAGGCCCCGAATCTGAGGGAAAAGCACATTCTCAGCCCATAGGGAGCCCCAGTCTGAGGAGAGAGACCAGTTCTGCCTTAGAGCCTACAATCTCATAGAAGATAAAATAGACAAGTTTAAAACAGAGCAAGAAACTAAGGGGAAAAAAACTTCAAAGTCCATCCCATAACTAGCCGTATGGCCATCAGAGAAGCCTGGAGAGAGCTCCCAGATGGCTGAAGGAGGGTGGGCATTTCAGCAAAGACAAAGAGCCGTGGAGGATGGGTAGGAGAGAAGGGAGATGCTGGCACTGCTCTCAGGGGAAGGAGCTGACTAGAGAGGGGAGGATTGTGGGTCTGGGTACGGAGGGGTCTGAATGTCCAGCCGCGTCTCTCCAAGCTGTGCCCACACCTGGGACCTCCACAGACCATGGCTCTCCCTGCGGCATCTGTGTCCAGAGCTGCACAGGGACAAAGGAGTCACTCCTGGTGCGGTCAGGTAACCGCACGCCCCAGGTGCCCCCCCTAAGCCAGGCGCCCTGCAGAATTAAATTACCATATTGGAAATAGCAAAGTAAACACCAATAGGTAAAGTGCAAATTAAAGCCGTTCCTCCCAGATACCTTATTTATAGACCTGAGTTCAGTGGCCGCGCCCTCCCGGGCAGGAGCCGCAGGAGCAGAGCAGGGCACCTGCCCGGTGCCAGCCTGTTCCCAGGACACTAGGCTTCTTTCTGGCAGGGATGGGGGCAGGGGCTGGCCTGAGGCCTGGCCACCTCCAGCACCTGGGGTCCTAGTGGGTGAGGTGGGGGCCATCCATATGCCCTGGGCTTCAGCTGCACGAAGGCCTTGGGGCCAGTGAAGGTTTGGCTTGGTACAAGGGAAGACGTCTGTAAGGAGTGGGGATGAGGGATATAGGGCCAGAGATGAGGGGTACAGGGTCCACGGAACAGGTGTTGGGAGTTGAGATACTATGATGATAACAAGAGCTAACATTTACACAGCAGGTCCTGTTCAGCTTCCTTCCTTAGCTGACTTGATCCTCACGAGAGACCTGTGGTCATCCCCATTTTACAGATGGGGACACTGAGGCACAGAATGGTTATAGAACGACACTGCCACTAAGTGTCCTGTCAGGGATTTGAATCTCCCAGTCTGTTCTCTTAACCACCACGCTATGCTGCCTCTCCAGGGGCTGACTCAGCAGCCTTGTGCCCGTCTGCCTGGCACTTTCTCCATCTCCAGTGTTTTCCTACCAACATACGTGCCAGCCTTGGCGTAGGAAAGTGCCCGGCCCCATGTCTTGCCCAGAGGCGGGCAGGTGGATTGGCTCAGTTAGGCCCTCTCAGGGTCTCGGGGCACAGAGACACCCACAGTCTCACAGGCTCACAGCTCTCCCCAGGCCCTCCCCGCGAGTCCCAGTGCATAGGCGAGGGCTGCAGGCTGAGGCATTGGGACAGAGCGCACCTCCCTGTGATGCCGACCCGGCTGGGGCAGAGCCTGACCTTGGCCTCGTTGGCCTGGTGCTCTAACCACGGAGCACGAGGCCATGGATGGTTAGCCACAGGTTTATTAGTGGAGGGAAGATGCCGGGCCAGGGCCAGGAAACCACACTTTGCCCAATTTGCTCATCCCACTAGACCTGGGAAGGCTGTCACCATCTTGGCGGCGGGGAGCCAGCAACAGAAGCTGTGGGCTTGGCAAGAAGGCGTACGGGAAGGAGAAACGGCCACATTTTGTAAAGAAGGGAAAAGGCTCGCCAAAGCCTCACGCTCTCAGCCAATGGGCCGCACATCCGAGAGCTGTTTCCAGTTGGAAGCCAAGGGGCACCACCAGACTGACCCTTCGCAAATATCCCCTGCCGCTGGGCAAACACCACACACTAAAAATACCCCTGTCCTGAGTGGGCTGACTGGAGGCACCGGCCAAGGGGCAGGCAGGCCCAGGGGACGGCTCAGCCCGCCTCCTACTGGACATACACCTGTCAGGGTCCCCACCTTCCCTTGCTGGGATTGGCCAGCAGAGTTCCTTATCTGTTTAGTGAGAGAGAGGGAGAGGACTCTAGTGGTTAAAGATGGAGAGGCAGTTGGTGGGCTGGGAAGAGCCGCAAGAGGGCCTGGGTTCTGCCATGGCCCACCGTGCAACCTTGGAGAGGTCACTTACCCCAGTTAGGGCTCAGCTTCTCCATCTGCACAGAGGGGACAGTGATCCTGCCTAGTCAGAGAATAGGAGCCAGGTGAAGAAGGCCAGGTTGCCATCCTGCCCCAGACCCCGCAGGGGTAAGGACACTGACTTCCTACGTGCCCAGCTCCGTGCTAACACTTTACCTGTATTAATTCCTTTAGCCCGTGTGATGACCCTACGAGGCAGGTACTAGCGTCACCTCCAACTTACAGGTGAAGAAACTGAGGCACAAAGGAGTTCAGGCACTAGCCCAGATCACACCTAACGAGGCCCCAAAGTGGGACTTGAACTCAGGCAGTCTGGCTCCAGAGCCCATGTTTTAACCACACTAGATGCTACATGAGGTGTGTGTCATTTCAAGGGTGGAAAAGGAAAGGAGTGTGTGTGTTTCATGCCCAGTGCCCCCAAGAACCCACCTCTCCTCAAAGAGACCTTCTAGAAGCCAGAGGCCAGGATGAAGAGGCGGGTGACCCCTCATGTCCCCTCCATCTTTGCTTCTCCCCGGGGGACACCAGACAGAGCTGGGAAAGCCACTGCTGAGCCGGCAGGGTAACCAGCGTGTGAAACGTGCCCCAGTCAGAGCTCCTGGGTCGGGTGGGGGGGGGGGGGGGGGTTGGAGAAGGAGGTAGCGGGCTGCCAGCCATGTGGTCCCCAGCCCACGCACTGTCTGGCCGCCTAGGGGGTGGGATAGGGGGCCCAGAAATAGCAGGGCTTTCACTGGTGTTGGGAATAGAAACCCAATCCAAACAGTGTGGTGAGTCGGGGCTTTCCAGCATGGCCACAACCCCCAGAGGCCTGGAGGCGGCTGTGAGGGCCCCCTTCTCCTCTCGAGTCTCCTAAAGGATAGGGCCATTTTGGGGAGGAAGCCCAGCTGGCCCCAATCCCAGAATCCTTCATAGCTCGGGAAGGAATACCAGCAGGTGACAGGAATACAGCAGGTGACATTTATGGAGCACCTACCAGGTACCTGGCACTGTTCTAAGTGGTTCACGTGGATTACCCCAGTGAATTTCACCACAATCCTTGAAATAGGCCTATTACTCTCCCCATTTTACAGAGGAGGCAATTGAGGCACAGAGGGGCAAAGTCAGGTGACTGAGGTCACACCGTGAGAAAGTGGTGGAGGTAAGACTTGAACCCAGGCCATTGGCTGCTGAATGTGCTTCCTGCCCCTGGGCCTGGGGGCACAGACCAGTCACACTGGGTCCTACCCTAGAGGTCATCTTGGTCTGAGGGGCTCCAATGTCCAAGAAGACTCAAGGTGCGTGCACTGAAGGCTATCAGACAAGGCTGGGGCTTCTGAAGCTCTTGGGCCAGTCCACCATGTGAAACTTGAACACACAGAGCAGAGTCAGAGGAGGAAGGAGCCCCCAGCAGGGCTGACCTGCTGGATGCCAGCCCGGCCTCGAGGGTGAGACCCCTGGTCCTGGGCCCGCTTGGTTCCGCACAGGGGAGAGGAGGAAGTATAGGGCGATCCCCAAGGCCATTGAGAGGGGTACGTGAAACTCCACGGAGCTGGGTTCTGAGGGTCCCACCCTACTGCCCCCCACTCGAGGCCCTTCTAGGATTCTGAGGCCCAGAGGGGAAGTTCATGGTCAACTGTTGACGCCCTTCAGAGATTAAATCAGGCTCAGATATCACCTTCTGCCGTAGGGACCCACCAAACTTGGGACTAATTGTGTGTCTGCCTATTCCTAGAAGCTGACCCTCCCTCAGGGTCCCTCCTCAGGACACCCACGACACTGATTTGCTGGTCTGGGGAAGGCCTTCATTTCTCTTCTCCTTCTAGGATGCGTTGCCAGTGAAGACGTGAAAAAAGCTGGACAGAAGCCTGATGTCTATGAGTTCTTGGAATGAGGAAGCCTCTGTACACGTGGGCCAGGGACAGGTGGCAGCTTGTGGCCTGGATTCAGAGAGCACAGGTGAAGGTTGCCCACCTCTCCCTTGGGGAGACAAAGGTGGGTTGGGGGGAACCAGACCCCTGCCCAGACCCCTGGGCATTACCAGAGGAGGGGCCCTGGGCAGGAACTAGGCATTTCCGGGGACGAAGGAGGTCAGCAGCTGAGGGGCATGGCGGACAGGAGAGCGAAGGCTTTCTCAGAATTGGGTTCAAGGAAGAGGATACGACGCAGGCTGGCAGGTCTCCCTCAAACCAAGTGCCTGGATTGCTCTTCCTCCTCCAAAAGGCTGGCTCTCCACCCTGCTGACCCAAGAAATTGCCTCTCTCCCCCAAGGAAACAGGGGGGGTAGGCTACCTCCTGGGGCTCCCTCTCTTGCTTCCACATTCTCAGCAGGAATGTAGGGTGAAGGGAGGGGAGGTCTGGGCCCTGCCTCAGCATCCCAAGCCCCTCCTGCCTCAGCTACCCTCAATATGGCCTCCTGGGTCAGGTTGGGCCAACAGGGACGCACAGAGCTGGAAAGTGGGCCCCCCTCCCCATCCTCGGTGTGCCTGGCACATGGGAGACGCTCAGGAAGTACCATTTTGAGTGAACCAGTGTTCACAGGATCCAGGAGGCCTTTCAGAGGAAACTTAACACGTGGAGTTCAGCATCTGCTGAGTTCCTTTGGACTTGAGACTCAAAGAGAATCCAAGGCTGGGAGAGAAACGGCAGCCTCAGAGTCAAGGGGAAGGAAGTGAGGGAGAGCTGGCCAAGGACGGAGCTGCCCAGGGAAGGAGGCTGCTTGTGGTCACACTGAACTGAACCCGGCACGGGAGGCGGGGAGCCTGGGGCCGAACTCTCCTGAAGATCACTGTCCTTCTCTGTGCCCTCTGGCTGTGAGGAAAGGAAAGCATGTTTAGAACCACAGACCCCAGGGCTCCAGAGATCCTCCTCCAGCCCCAGGATGCCTGCTGGTTAGGGCTTTTGAGTTCAAGTGTTGGCACCCCTCAATCATTCCACATGTGTTCATCCAGCACCAACTACATCACGCTGATCGAGGACCTGATCCAGCAGAGAACAAAAGGCAAAGTTACTGGCATCGTGAGGCTTACAGTTTAGTGAAGGGAGACAGGCAATACACAGATCAGTACATAAGAACTACTAATAAGTAATAATAATAAAGCAGAGTAAAGGGAATAGCACACCGGGGGGTTCAGGAGGTGACACTGGAGCAGAGTCCTGAAGCAAGAGATGGGGAGCCACATGGCGGCTGGGGAGGAGCCTGCTAGGCAGAGGGAGTAGCCAGTGCAAGGGCCCTGAGGCAGGAGCTACTATGTCCAATTGAAGAACAGCAAAGAGGCAGCTGGTGGGGCTGGAGTGTGGCCAGTGAGGGGAGGGTGGTAGGAGGGAAGGTCAGGGGCACTGGGAACCCAGACCAGGCAAAGGTGTGCAGGTCAATGTGAGGCCTTGGGCTTCTACCCTGAGTGACTGGGAGCCACTGCAGGGTCCAGAGGTGGGACTGCCATGGCTGATTGTGTCCACCAGTCTGAAACTCCACCTCTCCAAGCTTTAGTCCTCACCTGTGAAAAGAGGACCCGGCAGCACTGACCTCCCAGAGTCGTGTGAGTTTCAATAAAGTGGTTCCTATAAAGGGATCCACCTGAACCATAGTGGTGAGTCAACACCCAGCAGGCGACACCAGGTCATTCTTGTCATCCTTTGTGTGCAGTGCCCGCTAGAATCACTCCAACAGGTGGCCTTCCTGCCTCTGCTTCAATCCCCCTAGCCATGGGAGCTTTTCAGGAGGGTCTAGGCTTTTCCCAACGTCAGTTGTACGGGGCCTGCCAGGTTCTCCGGTGTTCCCTCTACACCCAGGCAGGCATCTCCCAGGGGAACACCACAGGGCCGTAACTTTGGCAGCTGCTGCCAGGCCCCAGGCAGAGCTGACCTGGGCTGTGGGTCCCAGGGCCACCCAGGGAAGGACTACCACGTGAGAGGGATGGACAGCAGAGCCGGACAGGGGGCAGGGAAGAGGTGGCAGGTGCAGGCTGTCCAGGGGGAATCAGGGAGGTACATGTGGTTGTCACATTGTCACAGCTTCCCCCTCCTTCCCAGCACCAGCATCCTGGGGCAGATCCAAGGAAGCCTACGCTGACTGTCAGGCTGCCCATTTACCGCTGTGCTAGGCACCCAGAGTAGGCAGGCTCTTCTCACTGGTCCCACACAAAGATATGACGTTCTGGGCCTGGCCGAGACCTCTCAAACCCCAGGGTAACCCTGGCCTCGGACCAGAAGCAGCCTGTGGCTGGCGAGGTGGAAAGACTTGGGCTCCCACTGACCAAGTGCCTGCCATGGACAGGCCCTGCTCATTTGTTCCTCCAGTTCTTCATGAAGGAGACGGTGGTGCTACCCTCAGATTCCCCAGGCTCCCCCAGGTCTCCCCATCGGGCCTGGGTCCCTCCCCGCCGCTGTGGCTCTCCCTTCTGCTCATCTTCCTTGGGTGACTGCCCCAGGCTCTAGGAGCTGCTTTGCCTGCAGAGCTGGAAGTACCTGGAAGTTTACACCCCACAAAGTGGCCCTTAGCCAGTGACTAGGGTGCAGGAGAGCAAGGTCCCAGCTCCCTTACCACCAACTGGGACAACCCAGAGGTGTAACTTACACCCCAGAGTCTGTGTGGGACAGGCAGAAGCATCCTCTGCACACTCGGTGGCCTCTTCTTCTCTCGTCTTCCTCCTAGTCCCTCTCATGTCCCCTGGGAGCACCCACCCAGGAATCCCCATCTCAGGATCTGCTTCTAGGGAACTGGACCTAAGACCCCTCCTAAGGTGATAATAGTAGTAGGAATAGCTAACATTTATTGAGTGCCTACTATATGCAAAATATTGTCTTAAGCATTTTACACTATTAACCTCACTACACCCAGTGAAGTAGTTACTCCCATTATCCTCATTTCATAGATGAGGAAGCTAAGGCACAGGGAGGATAAGTCAGTTGCCATAGAAATACTATTGTTATCCTCATACGGGTGAGTGGCAGAGTCAGGATTCTTACTTGATACCCGTTCTGGTAAGGCAGGAGTACAAACATGTGCACACACAGACATGCACACATTCTGATGATGTGGCCTGCAGGGCTCACGGGCCAAGTCACAGCAAACACTGTGCCTGGCACTGGGTAAGCATTTGGGAATGTCCCATGACACAACATGGCTGCAGGCCCAGGGCAGGCCACCAAGGCATGATTTGTTTGTCTTTATGGGTTCATCAAAGGAGATGTATCACGTCCAATCCTTCTCTCATGTTCAAGGGGACTGGGCACAGGGTGGCCCATAGAGTAAGGGCAGTCCTTGGGTCTCCAGATGCTCAGCCATTGCTGGGCTAGTCCCATGCTCATAAAAAGTCTGCTGAATAAATTCCCAAATTACTTCAGCCTAAAGGTGGGGCCACAAACCAGTCAGGCTCCACAGAGCCAGATTTTTGGTGGAGAAAACCAAATGCGTGCTCACACGTGCGTATTAAATTGAATCAACAAGAATACTGTTCCCAATAAATGCCGAACAAAGAAAATCATAATCAAATCCAGAACCATGAGCATGGGGCCCCGACCTGAGGCTGCTCACTGTGCCAGAAGCTTTGGGACCCCAGACATGCAGGGCAGAGACCCTGACCTCTAGAAACCCACAGTCTGCCTGGGCTGAGGTCTCAAGGAGGCCCGGGGAGCGTCCTGACCATCAGCATCCCAGGAGAAGGGAGTGTCCAGCAAAGGGCAGCTTCATTTTACATTCCTAACTAAACAGCCAAGGGCCCTGTGTGAGCCAGCTCTGCTCCACCCCCTCCCCAGCCCCCAGCCCAGCTCAGCTGGTCACTCAGGGCCCCAGATGCAACCACCTCGTACACCTCAGGCCCAAGCCCTTTTAGGCTCAGAATCAGAAAGAAGGAGGAGAATACAGCTTAGCCCACCAGGCAGATTCAGTGAGAGTGTTGCTCCCTCTCCACATCCCTATTGCTGCCCCCCGCTGTCTCTTAAAGGGGCTCCCCCTGTGCCTGCGTGCAGGCCCTCCTTGTCTGGTGGATGACGTCAATCTATCCTTTGTCACAAGCCCCTTTCAGAAGCGAAGCTATTCAAATTGGGCGGCAAACTTGGGGACGAGTCATTACCAGGCAGGGCAGCAGCCGGCCAGCTGACTCCCCCCTCTCCCTGTCACCATCCTTCCCCTGGGGCAGGGGTGGCATGTGGGAAGCCAGCTGGGTGGGAGCCCCCACTCCTCCTCCCAGAGCTTCCTACAGGGGCAAGACTCAAGCAGGGCAAGACTGACAGGGCCTCATGGCTTCTAGTGGTGTCCCTGCCATGCAGTGTCCTCTGAGAAGCATGCCTGCCGAGGCACCAGGCAGAGAAGTCTGGTGGACACCCGCTGTCCAGAGATGAGCAGATCCATTTCCTCAGGGCTGCAGATGGCTGTGAGGGCCCTGCTCCTCATCACTCTGATCCCCCTTCCTAGGGTGGCCGGCAGAGAAGAGGGGCCCGGTGCCCAGACCCACAATGAGCTATCAAAAGGTGCTACTGAATAACGGGCAGGGAGCCCCTATCCACCTATGACCTGGGACCACCAGAAGAGTATTCTGACGACAGCCTCCAGGATGGGAGAACCCACTTGTGCTCCTGGCCTCAGCCCCACCCCCCTCCTGACTTGCCCTTGCTGAGCCATCTCTCCCCAGCCCTGGCCTGTGATGCCTGTGATTGCTCTTACTTTCTCCACCCTGATCCCTCCCTGTTCCCTTCTCCTTATTCCTCACTCCTTCTGGCTCTTCTCCCTTCCATCCACTCAACAGACATTCTCTGCACTCATTCACTATGCGGGGCCGTAGGGGAACAGGACAAATAAGCTACGGTCCCTGCCCCTAGGCAAGCAAGTGACAAGCAGTCACCATATGCTGAAGTTTAAGCGCCATGTAGAGGTGGGTGCCAGAGGCTCCAAAGCTTCTCAGAGGAGGGACCATTGAGATGACTCTTAAGAAATGTGTGTGGGTTTATGAAATGGAGAAGGTGAGGAGTGGGAAGAAGTTATTCCTGCTAGTAGGAACAGCACATGAGAATGCCTGGAGACAAGACAGAGCATGGCATGGTGGGGGAGGGGGCTCCGGGATGCAGTGTGGCTGAAACGGAGTTACACCGGGGTCCTCTTCACCTCCTCCAGCCCATGACCCACTCCTCCCTCCCATTGCCATGACCTGTGGCAGAACAGCTCTCAGGTCAGGGTCGGTAGGACAGCATGGGATGGGGGCGTCTGGGGTCAGTGCCTGGCTCTACCACCTGTAGGGGGAGCCACCAGTCTCTCCGCCCAGCCTCTCCACCCCTTCTCTGGCAGCATCTGGTGGGAGCACCCCAGTCCCCTTCTACTTGTAGTTCTGGCAGGACTGCCAACCACTGTCCCCATGCTCCTGGCCACAGGGAAGGCTTGGGATCAGAGATGGACAATCCCAGAATCACATTCCCTTGGCCAGAATGATTGGTCCCAGGATGGGCATGTGATCCAAGCCTTCCTTGGATTTTACAGACAGCACTAGGAAAGAGAGATGTTCTGTAGCCTCTGTAGAGGGCAGAGGCTGTGGTGAAGATTAAGTGAGATGATATTACGTGTGATATAAAGTGTTTCAGTCAATGCTTGCCTTTTGTTTCTATTTTCTTCTTCCTTCCTGACCACACACTACAGAGAGCCCAGGCTAGTCCAGGCTCCTCATGGTACAGAGGGGACACTGAGGCCTGGAGAGAGGCCATGACTTTCTCCTTCCCTGAGTCTCCTGGCCTGGTTCCCACCCCCCTGTGCTGCTCCACAGTGAGAGGTGGCTTCCCAACAGTGATAGGTGTGTGGGACTCTTTCCTGTGCAAACTGCGGCTCCAAAGACCCCCGAGCCCTTTGCAGACGGTGGCTTTGTTGTGGCCAAGCAGAGAGGCAGTAACACCTCAGCCGGCCTGGCTCTTCGCCTGCATGGACAGCAACCAAATAAAGACCCCGAGGGGCCTCCCACCTCGCAATCCTCCCCCACAGGTCTCCTCCCGGCCCTGCTCCTCGGGCCCTGGCTTCTGTGGGCTCCTTCTGTGTTCCTGCCCTGTCACAGGCTGACACAAGAGCCGCCACAGGCCATGCCAGGCCTCTGGGGTCACTCTACCCAAACCACTGCATGTTTCAGAGTAACCTCTGCTGTTCCCGTGGGAGTGGGACAACCAGGAAAAGGCCTCCGAAACCAACCTGGAAGATTTTTCAAACAAAAGAGTGTGATTTCCCTCAGGGGAGGGAAGGAAAAGGGAAAAAATACCCCCCACGGTCCTGCTTGGCTCCAAGCGGCTCAGTCACTGTCTTGAGCACATTTAGTGGTTTGGCGACTGTGGGCGTATTTTAAAATCTGCTGTCCAGGCAGAGAGACAAAGGAGGCTGGTGTGGGGCCAGGGGAGACCTCAGAGGACAGGGGTATTCATCTTGTTAAAAATAGCCCACCCTGTTGCTATTTCTATTGAGCTTGGCACACAGAGCCGTATGATTTTCCCTTTTTTCGACCAGGCTTTGCTTGGACCATCTGATAAAAATAGTAGATAAGTTCAAAAAAAGCTGGGATATTTTTACATGTAAGTCCCACTTGGAGTGGGCCTGAAGTGGGGTGGCCGGGGAGCAGGGGGGTGGACAAGAAGGGGAGAAGTCTTGGTGGCTGGGCGGGGGCAGGCCACAGAGGACCGGGGCTGGGAGAGCTCAGCCCAGGGAGGAGACGTGGGAAGGGAGGTGATGCTCTGTCCTGTGTCCACAGCGCGGGGTCAGCAAACAGAAGCTGGGCCCTCCTGACCCACCGTGGACTTTGCAGTTTCCCAGGCCCTGCTGGCCCCAGCCCCGACCTTCAGCACTGTTCCCACCACCCTCCCCAGGGACGGGAGACTGGGCTGATAGGAAGCGGACGCTGGGCATATCTCTGGGCTGGGTCACAGCATCAGAGGCCATGGCAGAGAGAAGAGCCTTCTGCAGGGACACCTGAGGGCCAAGGCTGCCGGGAGGCAGGCACTGGGACAGACAAATTAGGATCGGGCTGCCCAGGTGGGACAACCGACCCATTCAGGTGGTGTCAGTCAGTACACGGTTTCGCGCTGCTGGATACAGAACTCTGAGTGTGGTGGCAACACAGAGACTTGAGAGAGCCCTGGCGTGTGTGTGTGTGTGAGCAGTGGCCACGCACACAAGCCGTCCATGGTGCACTTCCCAAGGGCAGTGGCTTCAAGTGAATCACCACTGGCCCCCACCACGCCCACCACCCTCTCTACAGAAAGGGTGTCGAAGGACCAGGACCTGACAGAGCTGCATGGGGACCAGAGGTGTGCAGACATAGGCAGGGGCCACTTACACTGTGGGAGGTTCCAGGGCAGAGTGGGGCTTGCTCTCAGCAGGGAGGGGCTGGGAGACCCATGTGGTCAGCCAGAGGCAGAGGCCTCCTTCCCTTTTGAACTAGAGATTCGGGCAGGCTGCCAGCTCACACACCAACTTCTGGAGCACTCTGGGACTGCAGGACCATGGAATGAACTCTTCCCAACTTAAGCCCTTGGACTGATGAGTCTGGGGCCTCCCCATAGGCAGAAGTTGTGTTTCCCCCATCGGACCCTCCAAGGGCAGAGTGGGTCTCCCCACAGCCCCCATACCCACAGCTGCATACTTCCTGGAAGTGACAGGCTTATGGGCTGACAAGCTGGAGGCCCAGCACAGAAATAGGGGGACATCTGGGCCTCACCTCCCTGCCCCTATCCCTGCTCTCACCACCACGTGACCTCAGGCTGCTCCAGTCTCCGTGGCAGGGGCTTTAGAAAACCACAACGACCTTGACAGGTTGGCAGGGCAACATATTCCCATTTAAAAGGTGGTGAAACTGATCCACGGAGATGACCCTCAGTGAGCTGAAGCCAAAAGGCATGCCAGAGGCACCTCCTGCCCGCTGGTCCAGGGCTCCCCGTAGCCCGGCCACCAAGGGGACCTGTCCAGCTCCTCATCTAGCTCCTGCAGCCCTGAATTGGGCACAGCCCCAGTCCTCTCCCAGGTAACCAGGCACTTAGATGCACAAAGGAAGGAGCTTTCGGGGACTGGCACAGGCTGGCCTCTGCCACAAAGAGGTACTCCCTAGCCAGAGCACTGGACAGGGAGTCAAGAGTCCTGGGCGGGCTTTGCAGTAACTCACTCTGTGACCTTGGGAAAGTCACTCCCTCTCTCTGGCTCTCATTTTCTTCTAAGAAATGCTTCTCGTGGGTGGAACATTTTTAACCCCAGGCTCTGGCACCCAAGAGACTTCAGTATTTTGAGTAAATCGAGGAAAGAGTGAGTCAATGCCAGGGTGCAGCAGGGCCCTTCCAGGCCTGTCACTTCAAGCTTCTAGGCCTTTGTCTCCCAAGGAAGGCAAATGTCCCCAGCTGCCCCCAGAACCATCCCCTGACTAGCATAGCCACCGCCGGTCCACAGCCAGGAGGGCCAGTTGGGCAGGCACTGCAGCCACCAGCACCGACCTGAGACCTGAGTCTCTTCCCCAGCCCTCCCCACTCCCTGGATTTGTTCCCCATCACTACCTCCGCCGTCATTCCCGAGGGTCACATTCTTGCCAGGGAGCACAGTGGATGGTCAGACTCCCCACTGTCCCCTCCTCCTTCATTGTTCCCGGGCCCTGTTGACTTTGCAGGAGCAGCTAGAAGCCAATGGGGTGGCGGGGGGTGCTGGGTCCAGTGACTGGTGGGGCCGGTTTCTCAGCTGAAACTTCAAGGCAGGTAAAAGGCAAACAAATAAACAAGAGGCGGAGGGCACCTCTGCCCAGGGGTGTGGGAGCAGGAGGCAGTGGGAGGACAGTGCCTGGCTGATCCCCAAGACAATGGGATTGAAACATGTTTAAACTTCTCTCCCCTGGAGCCAGCTGACCTCTCAGATCTCCTCGGGTTAGTTGGGCTCAGTTAATTCCGCCTTGACTATGTGGTTCCCAGTGCAATGAGTTCCTGGGGTTTACTAATGAGCTGTCGTCAAGTGAGCACTACATACGCACCAAGCACTGTGCTTGTCTCTCATGTAGGCATCACCAAAACCCCACCAGGTAAGTAGGTGAGTATTACTATCAATCTTCTTTTCCAGATGAGAAAACAGAGGCTCAGAGATGTTAAGTAATCTGCTCAGGAGCACACAGCTGGCAAGTGGCAGAGCTGGGATCCGAACGCTTTCTGTCTATTACTCACATGGCTACTTCTCCACCTGATCCAAGCCACCATTATCTCTCGTCTGGACTGCACGGGGGGCCCCGTTGCTGGTCTCCTGCTTTCACCCCCAACCTTATCCCCTCTAGTGAATTCTCCACACATAATCCAGAGTGAGCCAAGATGTTAATGTGTAAGTCAGATCACGTCCTTCCTCTGCTCACTTCTCTCATGGCTGTGCTATGACCAATGAGGCCCCATGTGATCTGCTCTCCTGCTACCTCCCTGACCTCAGCCCCTCCACTCATCTCCTCACTCTACTCCAGCCACCCTGGCCTCAGCATTGTTCCTTCAACACTACAAGCATACACTTGCCTCAGGGCCTTTGCACTTACTGTTCCTGCTGCCTAAAATGCTCTTCCCCATAGATCCATATGATTCACTCCTTCAGGTCTCTGCTCAAATGTCACCTTTTCAGAGAAGTCTTACCTGCCCTTCCTGCATAAAATAGCCTACTATCTCCTATCTGTTCTCCACGTCTCCCCACCTTGCCCTGCTTCATGTTTCTTTAGAGAAAGTCTGGCTACTGACATGTGCATGTGCATGTTTATCTGGTTTTTGACTGTCTCCACCCACCAGAAGGTGAGCTCCACAAAGGCAGGTGTTTCTATATGTTCTGTTCACTGCTGTATGCCCAGAGCCTAAAATGGTGCCTGGGACACAGTAGGTGCTTAATGAATAGCTGTTGAACAAACGAATTCAAGAATGAGCGATTCTAGAGCTGGGGTTCTTACGCACTCTGCTGTTCTCGCCCCCATGATCTCTATCCTCAGTTCTTCTCATGGGCGCAGGAGATGTCTGCCCCTCCTGCCCATGAGGGGCCCCTCAAGGATGCCAAGTAGAGAAGGAAAGAGAAGTCATATACACGAGCAGCTAATATACACCAGGCACTGCTGGGCCCTCTCGAGAGTTTATTTCAGATATTTTCCACAGCGACACTGGGAGGTGATAGAATTAACCCCTTTGTCAAGGTGAAGAAACTGGGGTTAGAGGAGGTAAGAGACTCAAGAAGCCAGAATCAAACCCACTTAGCATTTCTCACCCCGTGCTCAGCTCTCGATCTCACGTCTGCCTCCCCGAAGAGGCTGACAGCATTCAGGAATTTTTAACCCAGGCTGGCGACACGGGCAGTTTTCTCAGAGGGCATGTATACTGTGCATCAGTCGTCAAGATTTTTGCTCCCGGAAAGGTTAAGAATTCTCATTTCCCACTTCTTTAGACCCCAGAGCCCAGCAAAATGTTGAGTACTTGTCAAGTACTCAGATGCGTTTGTTGAAGGAAGGAAGGAAGGAAGAAAGGAAGGAAGGAAGGAAGGAAGGAAGGAAGGATTAAACAAATAAAGGAACTAAGGAATGAAGAAAGGAGCATACAACGAGGCAGACACTGAGGGAGGGAGGGACTGAACCAGTAAGCGAAGCTGAAGAAAATAGGATCCCCGTCTGGGCTCCCTGTATTGCTCTGGAAGGAGACCGCCAGTGGGAGGTAGACCCCCACTGCAGGGGCTGCAGCGGAGGCTGGAAGGGAGCTCTGTTTTCCTTCACACTCCTCACCCCCCGGGGCCCACTGCTCCACGCCTGGCCCTCTCCGCATCAGTGGAGCGGGCTGAGGGCCACTCTTTCCTGGGCGCCTGCCCTCAGGCCTGGGAGGGCGGGGGGCAGGCTGGGGCGGAGGCCTGGGAGGAGCCATTGGAGCCTTTCTGGCCTCTTCTTTGCCATGCCCTGGGAGGGCCAGCCGGAGTCTGGCACATAGTGGGTGCTTGGTAGACGGCTAGGAATGGCAGGGGGCTCAGCCCAGCTTTCAACCCCAATGGGCCCTGAGAGGCCCCCAGCACCGGGGTCATGGAGGAGCCCCCTCTCTGCCCCACCACGGTCTGCCAGCTGCTCTGCCTCTAGGAGTCAGTGGGCCCGTTCAGCAGGGGCTTTACCCAGGCCCTGAGCCCATGCCCAGAAACGCCCTCTTAGGGATCACTGCCCCCAGTCCTGGAAGCTCTGGTTTTCCCGGAAGGGCCCCAAGGAGAAAATGACCAGTGGGCTAAGGGGCCGAGGCCAGAGCCTTGGTCACTCTGCATGTGGCTGGCATCCTGTGGGGTGCCGGCTGGCTAGGGGCACCTCCCTCTTCCCCACACAGAGCTGGCAGGACAGCCGGTTCATCCTTCTTCAGCCGCAGCTTGCAGAAAGCATATTCCTCTCAGAGGCACGGGCCACTGGCCAGTCCACTGGGGACATCCCTCAAGGAAGGGAGGGGTAGGAGGGGCAGGGCGGGCACCCCGGCTGGCGCACTGTGGCTGGCCACCCTGCTCCGCTGACTGGCGGTTTTCACGTCTGGCTCCCTGTGGCCCAGACGGCCCCAACACGTCACTGGGGTGTGAGTAGGCTCCTGCCCAAACTCGAACTCGCAGCTTGAGCTCCCAGAGGCTCCAGGCCAGGGTCCAAAGAGGAGGACCGGGGGGAGAACAGAGGCCTCTGGAGCCTGAGCAGGGCTCCAGGTGTGGCTCACAGTCAGGGCGCAGCGGGGAGGGCACTGGACTCAGCAGAGCCCAGGAATACCGACAGGGGCAGATCAATCCATAGGACTCCTGGAGGAGGCGGGCAGAAATGGAGGAGAAGCTGAGGGAAGAGAGAGGGAAAGACTATGCAGGGCAAAGGACAGGAAGCCGGGTGGCCGGCAAGACCACTCCACCCCTCTGCCACTTATCTCCCAACCCTCCCCATCACCATCAGGCTACCCAGAAAGGCCCAGGCACTCCAGCTTCCCGGCCTTCACTCATGCCATTCCCCACTAGAAGCACCCTTCCCAACCCCTCCTCACCCCTCCACCCTTCAAGGTCAGCTCCTGAGTTAGCCCTCTCTAGTCTTCCCCAGGTCTCCCTGGCTAGAAGCAATGTCTCCTTCTGAACTCTCAGAGCCAAGCGCTTACATATCCCAGTCTTTCTGTCTGCTTTGCCTCCCACATATTCATTTGTTCTTGTGGGCGATCAACAAACATTATTTAAACAGCCACTGTATCAGGTGCTGGGGGGATACTGAGCAGAATTAGACTTGGTTCCTGCTTTCAAGGAGATGGTGACCTTGGAGAGAGAGCAACATAAGCAAACAACCCTTCCACAGGAGCACCATTGCTAGAATTCAGTTCAATAAGCATTTGAATGAGCACCGACCTCGCGCTGGGCAGGAAACAAGCACTTTTGAAACACAATCCTGACCCTCAAGGTGAGTGAAGGGACCAGCGCAATGAGGAGAGCTAAGAGCCTGAAGGAGATGCGCCCAGGGGGCCTTAGGGGCACAGACTCAAGGCCTGGGGTCAGAGGCAATATTTTAGCTAGGGGCCCAAGGATGAGCGGGCCTCAGCCAAGAAAGGAAGTTGGGAAAGGGCTTTCTGGACCCAGGGAACAGCACTGCAAAGGTACAGACTTGGCAAGTTGGGGCACTGCAGGCTCGGGGCCTGTTTAGCTGGAGCCATAGAGGGTGTGAGAGGCTTGTTGCTGGGAAGGCAAGCTGGGGCCAGAGCGCCAAGGCGACCACACCTGGAGCAGATGCCCGCAAAGGCTATTCTCCCAGGCATTCTCCACCCTTCTCTGTTGTAGGAGGCTGGCTCCCCTGGACTGCCTCCTTCCAACTCCCCTGCCCTCTAGCGTCTGGTGGAACTCAGCCAATGGGAGGCAGGTGATCTGAGGATGGGAGGAGAGAGAGGACCCCCAGCAGCCTTGCTAGACCGTGGTTTGGTAGTGGGTAGTGTCCTTCTATCTATGGCCACAGCTCCTGGCAGGTGACCCCTCTCCTGCAGCAACAGCTGCCTCCCTGGTCCCTTCAGGCCAAGGGGCAGCTCCATGCCATGTTAGTTCCCTCAGCTCTGTTCACACCCCTATAAATAGCCTTGCATCCAACTCTCTTCAGTTACACCTTTAACAGAGCCTCAGAGGCCTGTTGGGACCTTGACCCGTCAGGACTTGATTCTGCAGGCCTTCAGAGCACTGGAGGGTTTTAGGACAGAGAAAGACCCCGAGGAAATGATGGAGGTTCTACCAAGGCTGCACTTTTTCGGTTGGAGAAGCGGAGAAAGGTGTTCTAGGCAGATGAAAGGTTTCTGCCACAGCACAGAGGTAGGAAAATGTGAAGTGCACGGGCCAGGGTGACCTAGCTTAGGATGCAGGGGCGGAAGCACAGGGGTAGAGAGAGGGGTTGGCAGAGGGCAAAGGACCCCTTATGTGCCACAAAGTTTGCTCTTTATCCCACAGGTGGAGGGAACATCAGAGTTTTTAAAGCACAACACAATGTGCATTTTAAGCAACTCACTGGTGACCTGTTGAGGATAGACTGGGGGGCTAGGGGTGCGGGATGAGAAGTCGGAGAAGCAGCTAGGAGGCTGGTAGAGGGAGCAGCTGTGGTGAGGAGGAAGCGAGCTTGGTAGGACTCAGGAGGTTTAGAAGGCAGAACTGACAGGAGCTTGTGGATGATGGCTGTCTGGTGATGGGGCTCTGGAGTCATGGCTGGGCTGACTTCAGGGGTGAGCAGGGAAGGCAGAGGAGGCGCAGGTCTGGCTGGGGGGGGGGGGGGATTACAACCAAGGGAGGGAGCGATCTGGGAGAGGGGTCAGGCTGGAGACGGGAGCTGCAGGTGAAGGTGGTGGCAGGAGCCAGAGAGGTAGATGAGATCCTGGGCCCTCTCTCCAGAGCAGGCAGGAAAGGCCAAAGAAGTCAGGAAGAACAGGGTGTCCTGGTTGCTGAGGGAAGAACATCTAGCTAGTGTAGAAAGGAGTCAGCCCAGCCTGTAGGGCAGACATCCCACCATGCCCAGGGGCAGACCTTCCACCATGCCCAGGGGTGAACATCCCACCATGCCCTGGGGGAGACATCCCAGCATGCCCTGGGGGAGACATCCCAGCATGCCCTGGGGTGGACATCCCACCATGCCCTGGGGCAGACATCCCACTATGCCCAGGGGCAAATGCCACACTCTGTGTTGGAACGAGGCAGCCCCTTGGGAAAGGCTCCATTCCTGTGCACTACAGAATCTCTGAGACCCTTCTGGGGGAATGGGAAAATATTTCTTGAATATTATCTTATTTAACCCTCGTATCACTTGCTTCAAAGAGATGAAATAGCTCACCCACACAGCTGACAACTGGTGAGGCCAGGATTTGAACCAGGGCAGTCTGGCTGCAGAACTGTGCAGGTTCTTAAATGCTACCCTGCTGACCCCTCAGTGATGGCGAGTCCTCTCTCTAGCAACAGCCTCGTGGTGGTCATCCACACCTCAGCTGCTCTCCTTCCACGTCAGAGCTCCCTTCCTTCCTTCCCAGGGCAGCGCTCTCATTGCTGCGAAGTCTTGGGCTCTCAGCAGTCTTGTCTCCGTTGCTCCCCCGTTAATATTCGTCCTGCCAGTTGGGGTGACCCCACAGAAACCCAGCCTGTGCTCCTAGGACAGCCTTTGTTGGGTTTGCAGACCACTCCTACAGCACCTACTTCCCTCATCATCATCTCTGAGCTGAGGTTCCAGGGTCCCTCTCCATCCCTGTTTCCCAGTCCTCAGGTTCTGAAAAAAGGAAACATAAGAAAAAGCCTCATGGGAATTTAGAAGCAGGCTCTGCTTCAAATAAATTCAACATGTGAAAACTGAGCCCAATGATGCTGATGACGACTTTCCGAAGCTGCCCGTGGCAGTGCAAGGCCCAGTGGCATGATGGAGCCAGGGATCTCTCTCAGCCCTGAGACATTATGGTCCCAGGAACTCGTCTGTAAGGCCCTAACCCTCCCCAAAGCCCCAAGCTCTGCCCATGAGAGAGTTGTCAGGGCTTCCTCCTTCCTGGTCCCACAGACCCAGACCCCCCACTCCCTGCTCCCTCATGGGAGGCAGTGTGGCCAGCCCCCCAGACCAGATGCAGCCCCCCACATGAACACCCCCTGCATCTTGCAGCTGCAGCCCTAATCCTAGACTTGTTTAAAACTGAATTATGAGCCTGTCGTGCAGTAGCTGAGAAGCTGAGGTGGAAAAGGATTTACAGGCTGCATTAAATCATGTGCTTATTGTTAAGTGAGCTGGGCCAAGGAGTCTGTCCCCCTCCTCCCCAGTCCCACCAAAGTGCCCACCCTCTTGCTCTGGGGCCCTGTCAGCTTCTTCCAGAGCCCGCCCCAGTCCCCTTGGCCCCACCCACCTTGCAGCAGTGGCCAGAGGTTATTTTATCCCCATTGCGCAGATACAGAGACCTGAGGTCTCAGAGAGGAGAGGCAGTTTGCCTTTGGTCATACTGCAAGGAGGCAGAAACAGAATGAACAGACTTCTTAACCCAGTGACCCTGCGCCCCTGATTTTACAAGCACATGTAAGCACTCTGGGCCCTTTTCTGGGAAGAGCTCTTAGCTTTCGTTAGAAAGGGCGCAGGGCCATAGCAGGCGCAGAGCCCAGCTCTCCCCGCAAGATCGGAGGCTATTAAGATGAAACTCTTGAGAAAGCCCAGAGGCCTGGCTTGGAGGGTGGAGGGAGGAACCCCAGTGCCCAGTACTCCTCATGCTGGTGAAACAGCCTGAGCACTGGGGGACAGGTTGAGTTCAGTGTGAAGCTCTAGCCTGGGAACCAATCACTCAGCCCCTGCCCTCACTTCCAGTCATTCCCACCCAGTGCCCCCCATCCCACCCCACATCTGCATCCACATTCCTGCCCCCCATGGCCCACTGCCCGCTCCACTGTTTGCTCTCACACTCTGTTCACTCTGCTCGCATTCCTGGCTAGTCCTCTCCCAACCCATTGTCTCCAGGCATCCCTCACTCACCCCTGGCCCCAGGTGCCCCTGGACAGGCCCTGAACCTGGGACCCTGTGAGATTCTCACCAGGCCACCTTCCCAAGGTGACAGGCTGCCGGGATCTGCTGAGCCCAGGGGCCTTGACCAAGGCACCCAGGGAGCCGGCAGGCTCTCTCTGTTGGTGTTGGCAGGACCTGCTGCTTCATGCTGCCCTCAAGAAGAATTCTGAGCCATCTTTGGCTCTGTTTAGCTGGCGTTTTTACAACTTAAGGCTGGAGGAGGGGCAGAGCCAGTGAAGCACAGCCCCTCCATGTTGGCAGCCTTTCTACCCACCAAGAATGCCTTGTGGTCTAGCCTGAACCCCACAGCCCTGTCCAAGTCCTCACAAGGGACCCCAGTCCATCTAAATGGCACCCAGGCCTTTAAAACTGTCTCTCATTTATAGTCTTATGAGATATCCATAACATATCAGTTTAGGTACGCTTGGCAGGTGAGAGGTGGTTATTCACCCATTTTACAGGAAAGGAGACTGAAGCCTAGAGAGAAGACCTAAGGCCAAGGTCGGAGGTGGTGGCACAGCAGGTGAAGGTACCCAGAAGTCCTCACTGGGGAGGAGCGCTCACCCCCATCCAGGCTGGACAGAGAGGGTGAGGTCACCCAGGTTCTCCAGAGCCCTGGCAGATAGACCTTGACCTTATCAGGGGCCACTCTGTTCAGCCAGAAAGAGCTTCCTGTCACAGCTGCTCACCCCCATCCTCGCCTAACAGGACTGAGCTGCAGAGCTGAGAGGGGAGCAAACCTACCCTGGGGGGGCTTTTAAGCCACTCCTCAAAGGACACCCTCAGTGGGGCTCGTTGATCTGTGCATTTGTCTCTCTGGAGTCAGCCCCCCAAGGACATTGAGAAAGGGCCTCAGTTTCCCCACCAGCTTTCAAGAGCCCCCAGCTGAGGGAAGTGAGTCTTCCCAGGGAAAGCAGTGTCCTGGGCTGAGGAGGCCAGAGAACCAGGGAGGGAGTGTCCGTGGGTCTCCCTGTCTCCTCTGGGTGGGAAAGGGATGGAGCAAGAGGTTGCAAGGGAGAGCTGTTGACCCCCAGTGCCCTCTGTGCTGCTCAA
This sequence comes from Equus quagga, assembly GCF_021613505.1. Classification (NCBI taxonomy): domain Eukaryota; kingdom Metazoa; phylum Chordata; class Mammalia; order Perissodactyla; family Equidae; genus Equus; species Equus quagga. The sequence continues at coordinate 21,334,564 of NC_060281.1, forward strand.
CATCCCTCATAAAAGAGTCCCCACTCCCATTCAAGGTAGGACAGGACTAGGGATGGTGCGGCAGGTGACGAAGTTGGGCCAAGAGTTCAGGTGTTTCCAAAAGAGGTGTTTGATCATGGGTGAGTGGTCAGAAGGGAGGGAGGGGGAAGCAGTGAGGCAGGGAAGAGGCTGGAAGGAAATCAAGAGGGGGAGAACACATCGAGTGAGCCCCAGTCTGCAAGGGGCACTGGGACAGGCATTTTATACATCTAATTGTAACAACAGCCTTGAAGGAAGGTGGGAGCATCCTCTTTCTAGAGATGAGGATACTGAGGCTCAGAGTAATTAAAGTGACTTTCCCTCAAGGTCACACAAAAACAAATGACCCTCTAAAGTGAGACTCAGCCCCCGATTCTGTGATCCCAATCCCAAACTCTCTCTTCCCCACCAGACCGTAAGTTCCTTGAGAGCTGTGCCCGTTTAGTCCTCCACCATATCTAGCACCGAGCTCAGGGCTTAATACAATAACAGATGTTCAATAACCTAATAACAGGTATACAATAGGTATTGCCCCAATGACTTGTCAAGGCTCCAGTTTCCTTGTTTGTAAAATCAAGGTAACAATTCCTGCGGTGGACATGCCTACAGGGGGTGTTTAGACCATGGCTCTTGGAGGCTTTCAGCCCTCCCATCTTTGATCTGGGCCTCCAGACAGTCATCCTGGTGTCATCTGGGCTCAAGAAGGCCTCCTTGTCCCCATCTATGAAATGACACAGGGAGACGGGATGCCCACCCAGATTCCCCCCAGCAGCTGTGGCTGGGGAGCATGCCCTCCACCTTCCATCCCAGGACTGCTCCAGGCATCTCAGGAGGTTTAACAAAAAGTTCCCTGGAATCACATGAAGTCTAATTCATTTTATGTCTTAGGAAGAAGTCCCACAAATAAATGAAGGAGAATATGTAGTAATTCACAGAGAAGCGGCTTGAAAAATTCAGGTCTCAGCCCTGCCCCTCCCCAGCCACATGACCGTGGGCAAACTTTGCCTCTCTCCGACTGTTTCCACATCAGTGAAATGGGAATACTTATACCTGCCCCACTGGCCTCACAGGACTGTTGTAGTCTCAGAGGAATCAAGGATATGAAAGACACCTTTACAAGCAAGGAAGAAGTGTACAAAGGTTATTTGCTTTTATTGCATTTAAATTATTGTAATTTCCCATTATTATTGTAATGCCCAAAAGGCTTGGGAGGCATTTCTCTGACTGAGGAGTTCATGGGAAGCCCGCACTCACCCCGGCTTGGAAAAGTTTTTTTGTGGATTGAGGTGACCGTAGGAAGCTGAGCTGCTCAAAACAGTGCGTCATGGTCAATAAATGTTGGTTCAGAGAATGAGTGGAGGAAGGAAGCAATGACCGCTGTGCAGGGTTATTACTGTGTCCTGTGCTAGATATCAAGGTGGAAACATACGGTGGGGACTCTTTTTATGCCCCCTGGGTCAACAAATAAAAGTTCCTGAAACAAAGATGTTGAATTTGACTCCGATACAAGCTTCATTGTGGGGAGGAAAGGGCCACAGAGACACAAGCCTTTAGGAATTTTGACCCATTTCAGGAAACAATTCAGATAGCTTCAGGCGGAGGGGACTTTGATGAAGGGGGAGGGATAACATTGAAACTGGGGTCAGTCACCGTCCCACCTCCCACCATTCTCTCCTGCTCCCTTCTCCTCCTCCCCTTCCTATTCCTGCTCCCTGCCCCCAACACCCTCTGATGCAGCCAGAACCTGGCCTTGCATTGGGGACAGTGAGGGGAGCCGTGGGAAAAACAATCAAACCTTGGTCGGCCAGATAATTAGCTGTTCCTCTGTGACCATAGCCTCCCTGTCCTCTCCCCCGGCCACCACCCCCTATTCCCACCCCTGCAAGACAAGGGTTTCCAAACACCCAGGCGACATCACCTCATTAATGTTAATGGGAAGTCCAGACACGAGCCTGGGCACTCATAAATTGCCCTGTGTGAGAAAGGGTGACAGAGTTTGTATTTGTGCGTACTGTGTACACATGTGCAATGTATGTGCAAATGTGTACCACCTGTGTGTTGCCTATGAGTATGTGTGCCTAGCATGTGTACATTACACAAAAGAGAAAGTGTACATGTGTGAACTGAATGTGTATACTGCATATATATATGAGTGTGCACGTGTGCCCTTGAAATTGTCTCTGTGGCAGTTTGTACCTCTGGAATAAATGTATTTACATTTATGTCAAGGTATGCACTGCATGATATTTATGTACAGCGCGTGTGTCACACATAAGTGAGCACATGCATGATCCACACAGACACGTGCTGTGAGGGTGCTGTGTCAATATTTGTGTATCCCTGTGGGATATGAAGTGTTTAAAATAATGCCTGGCACATACCAAGCACCCAGTAAGTGTTGCTTATTTTGATCATTAATAGATCTATTTACACATGTAACATGTGCCTGCAGGGGGCCTGCTCTGTGCAAATCTGTGTCTCCGGTAAGTGTGGGAATGTCTCTATCCCAGCGGGCGCTGTGAACATATCTGTGATCTAAGGGTATGTGTACACATATGTAATGTCCGCGTCTGTGCAGATTGTGTCCACCTGTCCGTACATACAGTTTTACTGGCACACTAACAGTGGGGAACAGCTTGGCTTCGCCAGCATCTGCACCCCCATGCTGTGGCTCACATGGGTACGTGATATGCAGGCACGTGCAGTCTGCCTGGCCCCACTGGCCACCCCGAGGGGCGAGCTGGAGACCTGGAGCCTCTCTTCCTCCTCCCTCTCCCTACAAATCTGGCCCATCTCCACGTTCTGTCGGCTCCCACCCTGAATCTCTCAATTCTTCCACTCCCCTCTGTCCCCTCTCACGACAGCAAGAGCCTCTTGTGCCTCCTAATCCACTCTCCACAGAGCAGCGAAAGTGATCTTTTAGAAATGCAAATCTCATCACCTCGCTCACTCCGCAGGCTTAAAACCCCTTAATAGCTCTGCATTGCTCTCCGGATAAGGTCTAAAATCCCCTCCCCAGCCTTGGAGGCCTGGCCTGACCACCTCAGCCACGTCTCATACCCTCGTCTGCTGCCCCAGCTCCTGCCTGGGCAGCGCGCCCTTCCATCCTCGCGGCCTGGAATGTTCTCCACGTCCTTCCCGGCTTCTCCTGCCCCCCTCCACGTCTTGCCTCTGGAACCCTCTACTTACAGATCTCCCCAGTTTTATGCTGCCCTGTCACCCTCTAATTCTCTCCACTGCCCTCAACTCACAGGCAATTCAGTAATTGTGTTGCTGTGTCATCCTTGTCCCCTCTGAGCACTGTGAGCTCATGAAGTGTCCTGGTCACCATGCATCCAGGTGCTGTACACAGGCCCAGTCCTGTGTGGCCCAGGCACCTGCTGTGCCCCAGCTCTCAAGAAGTCAGAAGTCTCTTGGGAGAAAGAGACACAGACACAGAGATGACTGTTAACGAGGGATGTGAGGATGGGGGACATGGTGGTGGGCGGGCTTCCTGGAGGTGCCAACAGAGCTGGGCCTTAAAAATGAAGAGTAATCCAGGAAAGGGAATTCCAGAGAGTGGGAACAGCGGGAGCAAACGCACAGTGTGTGCAGCATGCTGTTGCTGCAGCATTAACTATAACAGGGGAAGTAGTGAGAAGGGAAAGTGGGAAGGCCAGTGGGGACCAGATGGTGGGACCTCGAACACTTTCTCAATTTTTAAATTGATCAGACACCTATCAGCCCGAGATCCCAAAGTACAATCTGTGTTGGGGACAATCTTGTCCATCAGGCACCATGTGGCTGAGAGGTAGTTTCCCTGATGCCTGCTGGAAACAGCTCAAGAACCCCTGGGAAGATCACTGGGTCCCCGGCCCCAAATTCCCACTTTATCAGCAGGAAGGACAGGCCCAGAGTAGAGCAGTGATTTCCTCTCAAACCCATAGCTCAGCCAAGTATCCGAGTTCAGCCCAAATTGGGCCACCCAGCCTGCTTGGAGCCTGTGCCCCAGGGGTCAGGGGTCAGGCAGCTCCTTCCCCAGGAAGGCTCCAGTCCCCTCTAAGTGGAGGGAACCAGCCCCTCACACAGGCCCCAGGCAGGAACTCAGGCAAGGCAGCAGATTAGCTCCGTGAGGAGGCCCAGGCAGGGACTAAGGCAGTGGGGGCCTCTGTGAGAGGGCCGGGAGCTTTAATTCCCCCCTTTCAGTTGCTGTTGCTAATTCAGGTCCCAAGGGGCTTGCTGAGTTTGTCCTGGACCAGCCACTTAATCTTATAATACCTCCCAGCAAAGCCCCTTTGTTCTCCCTCTTGCATAAGGTGGTAGGACTGCAGCAGCCTTCTCCCCTTTCGCACCTCCCTCATCGCTCAGCCTGGAGCCTCTGCTGGTGGCTGTGGCTGCACGTCTGGTCTCTCCGGGGGTCCCCAAGAACTTTCCAGGGGGGGATGTTTAAAGCAGCTAGCTGCCAGTAAAGACACACCGATAGATCTGTCTCCCCATCTCTTAGAGGCCTGGCATTGCACACCACCCACCCTCTGTGCAGGAAGGATCACCACACTGTGGCTTTTACTCATCTTGGAAATAGGAAGGCCTTTACTGGCTCAGAGACACGTCCAGCTTTGAGGTGCAAGTCCTCTGACCTCCCAGGGACGATCAGGCTGGGGTCTCTCATTCCTCCTTCTCCACTCCTAGGGTGCGGGTCGGCTCTGCGGACATGTGAGTTGGACCCTGGTTCAAGGGCACATGTTTAGAAGGGCCACACACTTGGTTTAATACTCTGCTGTCACTGTCTCTAAATTCTTAATAATTTTCGAGCAAGCGGTACGGCATTTTCATTTTGCAGTGGACCCCACAAATTATGCAGCCCGTCCCACCTGGAGTTTCAGAGCAAGCTCAGGAGGCAGCCAGCCTGGCAGCTGGAGGAAACCTGGGCGCTGGTCGCACCTCAGCCCTGGCTGGGCGGGTGAGCTTGAGCAAGTCCTTGTCCTCCCTCTGGAACTCAATTTCTCTAAGAGTAAATAAGTTCAGCTAACATTGACTTGGAACACTAAACTAGTTTAACTAACTTGTATACTAAACGTGCTGTCTGGAACTGGAACTACCCAAAAAGCCAAGTTCAACAGGAGCCTAAATAAAATGGAGATCATTGAAAGATAAGTGACAGCGAGAGGACAGAAAAGAAAGGGTCTGTCAGTGTTTGCCAGTTTAGACTCTTCTCAGAGCCTGGCATGAGGAGTTTGGGGGAAGCAGATCAAGGTGTCTGTCCTGGGCCTCTGTGTCCCTTTCCTGGGGGCCTGGAAGGCCAGGCAGGGCAAGGGGATAGTCAAATTCCCCCGGGCATAGAGGGAACACGGGCATGGTCCAGGTGCCCATCACCTCTGTTGAAGGCACCCTTCTGAGGGCCAAGCCCCTCTAAGCAGGCCGAGCCTTGATACCATCCTTGCCTTTGCTAGGTATAAGGGCCGGCTCGTGCTCATGGGAACATGGAGGGTCCACTGCTCGTGTGGCACTAGGCAGGGCAGCCCCCTCCCCCTTCCCAGGTTTTGAAAGGACCCAGAGTCTTCCTCGGGGCGTGATCCCTTCCACAGACAGTTCCCCCAGACCCAAAGTGCTGTGGGGCCATGTGCAGCCTCCGTTCTCCAATCCCTTCTCACTGAATAGTGGATTCGCCTACAAGCTGGGGAGAGGCCCAGGAAGAGAGACCTCCTGTTCCTTGGGAGCTGCCCCCTCCCAGAAAATTCCAGGGCAGGCCTGGCTTTCTGCCTGCTGAGACGTGGCTTCTGGGGGTCCCTGAGGGGTGGCTGGCTTCCCCAGCAGCTCCAGGGGTAGGGGCTTGGTATCTGCACAGCACGGGGGGTTCCTGGGGCAGTGCCAGACTTACGCGCTCCTCCACTTCCCCTTCAGTGGTTGGGTTCGCGGGGTCCCACTGGGTCTCAGGACTCTGGGGGATTACTCTCCAATACTACACGTGGGCCTGCTGTATTCCAGCTTCTCAGGAAAAATAGGCCAGGCCAGCCATGAGCTCCAGTAAGGACTAGGACCCTGCCGTCTGGTTCACCGGTAAATCTCGGTCCTGCACCATGCCTGGCATACCGCAGGTGCCCTTAGTATTTGTGAACCAAATGAGTGAAGAATGAACGAATGAACTCCTTCTTCAATTTCACTGAATGAAAGAATGAATTGAATAATGAATGAAGCGGCATCTGGAAGCTTCCAAGTCAGATCCAAGAAGGTCTTCCTTACTCGAACACAAGCTGTGTTTAACCACATAGTGTTCCTCTCTCCTTGTGGTTTCCTCTTTGGAGTTGGAGCTGCTACCGAATGAATGAAGGGTCTGCAGAAAGCTGTACAATCTCTCCAAGAGCCTCTGGGTCACGGCAACTCAGACTCCCAGAACTCCAGGAAAGAAGGCACCCTGGATCGCCCTCACCAAACTCCTCCGGCTCAGCCCAGGTGACTAAGGCCCAGAGAGGGGAAGGAACTTACACAGGTCACAGAGTGAGTTGGTGGGGGAATTAGGACTAGCATCTAGGATCCCTGACTCCCTGCCCAGAGCTCTTTCCATCCCACCAGGGACTCAGCTTTGCCAAGCCCAGATACGGTAACTCGAGGTTCACCCTTGGTTGGGCAGGCCTGGCCTGTGAGCTGGGCCCTGGCTGTTCTGAGCAGCAGCCTGGCCACCTGCTGGCCAGAATGCTTGGAATTGCCAGGGAGGCGGTAGGTTTATGGTTTGTTTGGAGTCAGACAGGCTTGCACAACCATGAGGCCTGCAGGAAGCTGGGCAGACCCCTCTTTTCTCCATCCCTGCTCTGGGGCCAGAGGGCCAGTGGGCCGCAGGGCACACAGGGCTGAGGCACCAGATCAGGAGAAACCCAGGGCCTGACTGTTTATGATGGGGTTAGCGCCCCAGGCTCTGTTATCAGACCTCACGCAAGGAGGGACATCACGGACAGCTGCTCAGGCAGCAATGGGGATGGTGGCCAGGACCCTGGGCCCAGAGACCAGGCTCTGGCCCCCCTAGATGCAGTCTTGGAATGAGCTCACCCCCTATCCACTCCTCCCTGACCCTGGTCCCGTGGCCTGCACTCCCTGACAGTTTCCAGTATAGGCTCTCTCACTCTCGTACCACCACTTAGCTGTCAGTGTTAGATCACTCCTGTTCTACAGACCAGGCAGCTGAGGCTCAGGCAGGTTCAGTACCTTGCCAGAACTCAAACAGCAAGGGATCCCAATCCAGGTCTCTCTGGCTTGGAAGTCTCCCTCCCTCCAAATTTTGCAGTTGAGTGGCTCATGATGCTGTCCAGTTCTTAAGGCAGCCTGCCTTCCCAGAACTCTCTCTTAAGAAAGAGGCATGGGATCCACAACCACAGAAAAGATACATCAGGAGCTGGTGTTAATGGACAGTGTCAAGTCGACAGACCTAAACAGGTCATTCCCTTCTAGCTGAAAGCTTCTACGGCTCCCCACTACCCACAGGGTAAGGCCCCACACTCCACTGTGATCTCACCCCTGGAGGCCTCTCCAGCCTCAGCCCCATACTTTGAACCGCATGACCTAGCCCCTAAAAGGTGGCTTCTAAACCAGCCCAGGCCATGCTGTTTCCAGCCTCCAGGCTTATGTTCAGGCTATTCTCTCCGCCTGGACACCCCAGCCCACTGCTCCCGTCTCATAATTTGAGACTCACACAAAGTGTTACCTCCCTCATGAAGACTTCTTTGCCTTCCACATGCCCCCAAGACTGAATCAGGTGCCCCTCTTATGCCGCCTTAACCCCCTGGCCTACTTGTACCTTACTAGAGAGAAATGATCTGTTTCTGTGCCTGTCTGACTGTCCACACCATGAACCATGCCTTTACCTCTGGATCCCAGTACCTAGTACTCTACTGGGTACCTTAGGAGTGTTCAATGAATGCTTGTTGCATGAATGAATGAAATGGAGTGACGCCCTGGGGAGGCCAGCCTCGGTCAGTGTGGGACTGTCCAGGGGACTGGGAAAGTCCCCCACCAGCTGGAGGAGCCAGGGGAATCCCGTACCTCTCTGGAAACGCTGGCTTGAAACCAACAAAGTGAAATTCAAAAGGGATAAATGAAAAAAACCCCTGGCGGTATCCAAGAAGGCTGTGACCAGGTAGCTTGCAGCCCAGCCCAGGATCTGCCCTCCCCATGGGAGGGTCTGGGATCCTAGGACCAGCCAGGGAGGGTGTGGCCTCCTGGAGCTCCTGGGACTGGGTCCCGTCTCTATCTCTCCATCTGAGCAGATAATACCTCAAGCTCCTGCTCCACAGGCAGGCCCGGAAGTCCATTCACTCTCAGAGGGGAGAATGGAAACCTTAAATAAAGTTTATGTAACCTTCCAGAAGTATGACACATGGCAGTGAGCCCCAGAGTGGGGAGTCATCCTACACAGCCTCCCTGCCTTCAACAAGGTCCTCAAGATGACGGAGCACTTCAGCAGCAGGATTCTTGACCAAGGGGCAGGTGGGGGAGGGAGAAGTATGCTGTCCGCAAAAGCATAATCAATATTGTAATTTAATATTTGGAAAATGAAAACACACACCCAGTTGTTTCCAGATACCAACTGCAGACAAAGTACTTGGCTGGAGGAGTCGTGCAGGGGAGGGTGGGACACGGCACAGGGACACAGTTTAAACAAAGCTGATCTGCATGACCTGAGCAGTGTTTTTCAGGACGATTGTTTGTAGACAATTGGTAAGTTATTAATAATAATAGCTGTCATGCATCGTTCCCCTCCTTAGCACTGTACCAAGACAGCGTTTTTATATGCATTCTTTTACTTTGCCTCATTTAATGTATTAATTGTGCCTTGCTTTACACTCCCATGCTCCAAGCTAATCTTTTGCGTGTTTGCCTGAATTCTCCTCCCTTGCTAAGCACATGAAAATGCTTTGGGATGGTTAAACAGCTAAGTTTTATACAATTCTCGCAAGCAGACAAGCACAGTTTTACCTTACTGTTGGTCAGGATTGAGGGAGGAACCCACTGTTACTTCCTCGAAAGGCCTTCTTGGGTCTTCTCTGAAAGCAATCACGCACACCCTCTTGTCCGGAAATCCTTGGCATCCACCCTGCTCACTGAACTCACCAGATGGCATTATGGGTGTTTTCCACAATCCTTTTTTAACCTTTTAAGCCTTTCGAGGACAGGTCCCAAAAGTATCCTCTTAAAACCACTGCAGCAGAATCATCCAAGGCCTTTATTGAAAGTGCAGATTCCTGGGCAGCCCCCAGCTCCTTTCTGCTCCAGAGTCCCTGGGGTGGGGCCCAGGAATCAGCTTTTTTCACAAGCTTCCTGGGTGATTCTTCTGTGTACTCAAGTTTGAGAATCTCTGGCCTAAAGCATGGTAGGTATTCATGAAATGTTTGCAGACTGAGTCGCTGGTGAATGAGTTTCAAGAGCTGCAGTGTAAACAGAAGCACCATCTGTGGAGTCAGCTCGGTGTTCTTTCCAGTCATGACATTGGGCAATGTTGCTTCTGAGCCACTCACTGGACCTTGCCTGGGCATCGTGCTCCATCCCCATGAGGCTGAGGCTGGTGTTCCTGGTGACTTCTCAAGCTGAAGTGTTCTCTGTGAGTGATGAGGCTCCCTACCCCTTCCCTAGTAACACCTGCAGGTGGGTACCCAGAGTGGATGGCCGAGGGATCAGTAAACTCCCTCCCCTCCCAACTGCAAACCGTATTCTCTGTTTTCTATGGGCAGGTTGGGCCACAACTTCTGTGGCCAAGTTGCAGGTTCAGTTCCAATGTAAAACACACATTTATCCCTCGGTGCCCATTAACCCCAATTCTGGGTAGAGACTACTCAATTCCTGGGTACAGCTGGTCCTTGATCCTTGTACAGACTGACTCCTAATCCTAGATATGGACTGTTCCCTAATCCTGGATACAGCCTGACCCCTGGTCCTGAGTACAAACTAATTCCTAATCCTGAATATAAACCAACCCTACTTCTGTGTATATACTTACTCCTGGTCTTGAGTATAGACTGACTCCCAATCCTAGGTATAAACTGATCCCTAATCCTGGGTAAAGCCTGACCCTTAATCCTACCTAGCCAAAGTCTAATCTCCACAATAGAGAAAACAGGCTGACTTATAACCCTGGTCAGAACCTGATCCTAAACCCTGAACTCAGTCCCCCCAGTCCTAACCACAGAGTAGCCCAACTCCTTATAGATTATCTATAGCCATGACCACAGACTGACTCCCTGGGGCTGGTCTAGGAGTGTCGGGGAGAATTGGAAAGGGATGCCCTGCTAATGGAGATCAGAGAGCCATGTCCAAAAAAGAGAGCTGGGGTCTGACTAGTCAGAGTTTTGACAACTTGTGTCTTCCCTACCAGAGCCAGGGCCTTAGTAGGAACTGAGGGCAGTGGAACTTTGTGACCTTAGCCAGGCTCCAGTTGTCTGCTTCCCACTCTTCCTGCCTGGCTGCCCCTGCCCTGGAGCCCCTGCCTAGCCTTCCACCCCATCCACGGGCTCCCTCAGACAGAGCCAAATGTGAAAGGGAAGGTGTCCAGCTCCAATGTCGGGTCCAGGAACGTGCAGGTATCATTAGTAGGTAGAAGGCTAGTGTACTGCAGCCTGCCCACTCCCAGCGCCTCCCCGGGATGGACTCCGGGCCACATGCAGAGAGGGCAAGCCCAGAGCATGGCACCGGCAGGGCCAAGTGCACTGTCTAGATGGGCAACCAAGGCCTGGCTTCTCCCCGCCTCACATGGGTAGGGGCCTCAGGTGTCCCGAGACCAGAGGTGGGGACAAAGGCTGTTAGTAGGCTGGTGTCTAGTCCACAAAGTTCGCCACTTCCCAGGCAAGTATGAAGGCGATTCTGTCTCGGATCTAAAGGGATGGGTGGAATCAGCATTGTGTAGGTCCAGTTTCAGTAGCCACCCCCTCCTGGTCAAGGGAGGCATTTGGGTAAGGGGGTGGCACAGTCTTCCCCTCAGGCAGCTTCCATCGGATGGGGGCATCACAGCCTCAGTCCTTAAGGAATTCCCAGTCTGAAGGAAACCATAAACCCTGACTGCAGGGGGCTCCCAGGTTGAAGAAAGACACAGAGGCCCTGCTTCAAGCCAAAAGGCCACCCTCTCCCCTCCCAGTAAAGAACATAGGTGTCCACGCTGCTACTGGCCAAGTGAGAGGGAAGACGGAGGGAGGGAGAGAGAGAGGGAGACAGGTCTATCAGGGGGCCTCCTTGGAGATGATCCCTAAGTTGGGAGGGAGACTAGCCCACCCCTCACATCCACACCCACTCACTGGCCCTGAAAGCACCCCAGACCCACGAATGTTCGGGCCTAAACCATTTCCCTCTGTGCTGCCCAGTGCCCAGCCGGCCAGCGGAAGCCTGTGCTCACTTCCTCCTGGGGAGTTGAGGAGGGGTGGGGGCCCAGAACCAGCCTCCCAGGCATTCCTCCCGCATTCCTGGGGCCAGGCCCTGCCTCCCTGCCTCAGCCTGGCCATAAACTATTTCAGGCTTGCAAAGTCTGGTCTGTTGCTCTCCTGCTTACAGCCCCCAGCGAGGTGGTGGCCTGGACCCTGGCCAGGAAACCCGCAGCACCCAGAGAGCCCAGATGGTTCTGGTCAATTGGGATGGAGGAAACCGGGTGACCTCTTGGGTTACCAACCATACAGGATTGGGGAACAGAGAGGGTGGGGGCTGGCCCACACCATGGGGCAGAACCCCAGAGCCCCACCCCCAGAGACTGTGCCCAGGGAAAATGGAGAAGTGGTTAGGACAGGCTAGCCTGTGTTTGGGGGTCGAGCAGTGGAGCCAAGGGCATTCAGAGAGATCATTTCATACAAAGCTCACCTCCCCCCGGCCCCCAGGGTCCTGTCATCATCTCCATTTTACAGATGTGAAAATGAGCCTCCAACCAAAGCTCTTCTTTGGGTTTGTGTAATGTCTCCCCATCCGACCATATGGATTGCAAGAGCTGGAGCCTGGACTCCTGTCTCTCCATGCTAGCCCACCCAAGTGTCAATAAATGTCAGTCTTTCCTCCTCTACCACTCCCCCGATGGCTTGCCCTAGACGCCTAGTGCCCAGACCCTATGCAGCTCTCCATTCACCCTCTCCTCCCAGGACCCCTCTCCATGCGTGCCCCACCCCAAAATGGGTTTCTACCTTCCTTCCCCCTCTCTCTGGACACAAGCTACCTGTGTTTACACCTCCCGTCTCCTCTGTGCCTTAGAGGCTTCCCTACCTCTGCTCTGGAATGTGACTCAGCTCAGGGAGAGATGTCTTAGCCCCTAACCCCAGCTCCTCCCTCCCCGAGGGGACCTTCCAGAGTCCTGGCCTAGGCAAAGAGATCCCTCCCATCTCCAGGCAGCTGGCCCCTGGAAGAAAGGGCCTGAAGCCACTGGGTCTGTGAGACAGGGGCCGGGAAGATATCTCTCTGTGTCATCAGGGTCTGAAATGGAGAAGGCATACCAGAGAGGTGGTCAACGAATGAATGAATAAATGAATGAATGAATGAATGAATCCCACAATTCATTACTGAGCAACCACGTGTCCTATACGCTGATAATATGGCAACGAATAAAATGCAAAAAAAATTCTTGTCCCCATGGAGTTGTATTGTAGTGGGGGAAGGAGGGAGAAGATAAAAAAACATAAATATATAATTTGCTAAGAAGCAAAATAAAGCTGGAGGTACTGCAGAAGGGATAGGCTGGGTGTGTGCGTGACGGAGGGTGAAGGATGTTCACCAAAAGGTGCTTTTGTGCATATTAAGTCAAAGAATGAATATGGAAGATGCTGGGTGAGGTTCTGACCCTGCACTGCCACTAACTAGGTAATCTTGAGCAAGTCGGGCCTCCTCTCTGGGCCTCAGTTTCTTTATCTGTAGGGTGCAATGAGACATTTGGACTGGAAGGCCATGGAGGTCTGGCCTCAGCTTTGACCTTCAAGGACTTCAACACCTTATACCTCTGTGAATGCAATGGGGGCAATTACAGGCAGCTTAGAAATGGTTCTGAAGGAGACCTTTCTCTGCCCCAGTAATTCCCCAGGCTCTGGTTTTTCTGTTGATGTCACGAAATGTGCATCTTGGGGAATGGATTTGCATTCTAGGTCCTCAAGCTCCTAGGATGGGATGTCATGCAAATGTCAACAATTAGCACAAGTAACTAGGCTTCTTCCTAGAGCAAGGGAAGGGGGGCAGGGTCACCTTGAGCTACAAGGAAGGTGGAATTTGATGGAGGCCTGGGGGCTAGCCCTGCCTCCTTTCCCCTCTCCTGGTGACCTCAAGTCCATTCTCTAACCCCTAGTGAGACATCCCCAGCTGGGCTGCCCTACAAATGCTCACAGGGACCTCCTCAGGACCAACTCTGACTCCTGACAGTGGGACTCACCTTCCTATCTGGGGTTGGGGGACAACCTCATCTAAGCCTCTAAGAGGAGCTCCCCAACCCTGAGACCTGCCCTGCCCCACCGTGTCCTAGGGCAGCAGCCTTCAGGGTTTGCAACAGTCTGGGGGGTCCCTGAGCATCCCCCCACCCCCATGCCAGGCCAATCCTAGAGGCTCCAACCTCTAATGCCTCCAAAGATCAGTAAACACTGTGGCTTCCCCTTGCTGTGGCTCCCTGGCCAGGACTTGGGAATCTCTCTCACACATACACGCTGTCATCCAGAGTCTTGTGCATGCTCCCTCTTACACACACACACACACACATTGAAGTACATAGAAAACTCCCAGCTGGGACTGATGATTTGTGGGAGGAGGAAAACTAACATTCATAGGGAGCTTTACTTATGCCCATCTCATTTAATCCTCCTCCCACCCTAAGAGCGATATCTGAGCACTCCCATTTTACAGAAGAGGAAACAGGCTCCAAGTCACACCTGCCCTCAAGTGAATGGCAGACCCAGGAGTCAGCCTGGCTCCATCTGACTCTGGCCCCTGTGAGCCCACTGCCCACACTCCTACACGTGTGCACAAATGTAGGCACTGTTGCAGAAGGAATTCAGAGCCAACAGTTTAGAGACCAAGGTGCTGAGCCTGGTATTGCCACTACCTGGGCAGAACTCTTTCTCCCCCAAAGCCTCAGTGTCCCTACCTGGGAAATAGAAATCATGACACCTCTCTTTTCTCTGCATAGGATGAAACCAGGTGGCCCTTAAAGGGCCCTTCCGATTCCCATGTCCAGGGTCCTCTGACCCCCAGCTTGAGCCTCAGGCTACCCAAGGTTGCACACCTACTGCATGAAGTTGGCCAGGTCCTCCCAGGATGGCCTCTTGCTGTGCCTCCCCACTGCGGTGGGAGTCAGAGGAGGCCATGCCAGGCAGGGCCCTTTCTTCCACTGGCCTGAGTGCAACCCCCACAAATGCTGACTTACAGCTTCGCCTGCTGCTGACATCAGCACCCATCTGTTTGTGGTGGGAAGAGAGGCCTCCTAGGGAAACAGGTTTGCTAAATCTCAGCCAGGAAGGACCTCCCAGCTGGGCTGTTGGAGCAGGTTTGGTAAATACCCTGGGCACGTGCCTCTGGGAGCAGGAGTGGGCGATCTGAAAGCAATGCCTCCTCCAGGCTAACCTGCCCCCTCTACTGTGATGCAATTTCCATCCCCAGCATTGGACCTTCCACCTGCTTCCCTGAGCTATTCAGCCCATCATCCCACCACTGCTCTCACCATCCTCTGTCTGTTATCTCCAACCATCAAAACCTCATCACCCCCCGACCTTCCTCCTCCGTCTTCATCCTTACCCCTCCCACCAGCCACACTCACGCACCTCAGCCCAAAAGATCACTATCTAATCCATAATCGATCTCACCCTCTGTCTAAATTCTTTACTGAGCAATAAATTTTGGCTAGAATGATATCCAGGCCACAAATCTGGGACCCAACGGCAGTTCCAGGAGTCAACAGCATCCTATCAGCTACTTGATTGGTGTTCCTTCCAGCAGGGTCTATTCATGCGGCCATCTGCAAATGCTCAGAGAGCGGGAACACTTTCTTCACTTCGTAACCATCTGTCCCAGAGCGGGCTGAGGGGGGCCCAGCTGGATGCAGCACCACCTCTAATCCCTCTGAGCAAGCACACAGCAGTGCACCTGGCTCGTTTAAACACACATATCCCAGGTGCTGAGGAAAAATTAAAAGTGATCACAGTGGATCAGCCTCCCTGATCAATCTTACCTGTCTTACACTCAGATAAGCCTGTAGAGGAATCTGTTTCCAAATCTGTCATTTCTGACAACAGATACAATGGATTTCCCCTTGCCGGGCCAGCTAGGGTCGATGCAGTTCCCACCCTAACTAACAGAAGAGCTTGTCTTAGTCTTCATCCACCCTGATGTGTCTACAATTTGGCTAGAAATTATTCAGGAGAATCTCAATTAACATTCAGCTGTGGTGTAGCAAAAAAACAAAAACAAAAAATCCCCTCACTTTGCAGTCCAAATTCTGAGTGGGAGTCAAAAACAGACGTGTCAGAATCGTGAATCTACCATTTATCAACTGTGCCTCAGTTTCCTCATCTGTAAAATGGGAGTGAGAATATTTGCCTTATAGGATTGGTTTGAGGGTTCCGTGTGTTAAAGAACTCTTAAGGACCCTTTTTCAGACCCAACTTGCCTGCAAGATTAAGCTGAATCTGAATAATTGTTCTAGAACACTGCCAGAAAAACTGCACTTACTATCTTGTCTGACCCACGTAATTTTGAGTTGTTTTTACATGGTCATTTCCAAAACCAAAATTAAGTTTATCACTGACACTGCAGTTAAAACAGGATAGTGACTTCTGATGATTTCTTTTATGAAACCACTTACTTATTTTTATACTCAGACACTCTCTCCAGCTTTGATCTGTTTTTATCTTTATGATATGTTGGAGACAAGACATTGTAGCTGCTCTTCCCTGTGTAAGTCTTACCACGCTCTTTGGCCAAAGGCAACTCAAGTGCGAACTTCCCGCTGTCACTGTCCTGGTCACTAGGATTCAAATGTTTCTTGGGATTTGTGCAGAGAAGGAAGCAGATGCCTCTACACCACCCCCCACCCCCCACCTCCTAGCAGTCAAGAGGAGGATTCAAGCAGAGCCCTTGGAAGACAGACCAAAGCTTTACAGCAGTGGTTCTCAAAGACTGGTCCCCAGCCCAGGAGCATGAGCATCACCTGAGAACTTGTTAGATGTGCAAAATTCTCAGACCCCGCCCCACGTGTACTGAATCAAAGTCTCTGATTTCTGCGCTTGAGCATGCATCACTCAAATCTGAGAACGACTGCATTTAAGAACAGAAACCCTCAACCACAACGTGCATGAACAGCGGAGCCATAAAGGCACATCTAGGTTCGAGGAAAATCATTTCAGCATGAAAAAGAAGGGAGGGCACCATTGGCACAGGCCTGGGAGCCCACACCCTCAGCATTCCTGGAAGTACATGGGGAGGGCGGCCTGGGGTCTGAAGAGACATCAGGAATCTTGGGAATCACAGGGCTGAGAGGGAGGTGGGAAGGGAGCAGCGTGCCTTGGCCTCTCTTGGCAGGAGCCTCCTCATTCCCCAGGCTCAGGCTGAACTCGTTAGTGATGCTGGCATTCCCAACTGTGGTTTGGCACCAAGGTCTGGCCCAGCCCAGGGCCATTTCCCTAATAGAGACCTCACCAGAGGGCCTGAGTTCAGGGTGCTCAGGCCTTGGTTGTAATAAGGCCCCCAACCCACTGCATTGTCCACTGTCCTTCCTCCTTCCTCCCTATGTGCCTGGTGCTGTCCAAGGCCTTGGAGCTACAGTGAAGGGACACAAAAGCCACAATGCCTGCCCTCAAAGAGGCCTTCAAACTGTGGGGGAGATGAATACTGAAGGCCACTGTTTCCGAGTCCCAAACTGTGTGTCAGATTGTGCTGAGCTCTTTGTAAACATTGTAGGACTTCATGAGACAGTCACTCATACGTGAAACAGATACCAACACAGGGCAGGAGCTGTGAGGACCAGAGAAGAGCAGTTGGCCAGGTCTGCAGAGTTCAGAGAAGGAGTTGGCTAAGAACAGGGTAGTCAAGAAGTTTCCCAAAGGGGAGGAGGTCTGGTGCTGACTTGGAGACAGGGGATGTGGAAGCACAATGAGAATATGGTCATCTCTGTCTCTACCTCTCTCTACCTTTTCTCCTTTCCATAAGTAGACCACTCCATAAATGGGCCATTTAATGACACGATCCTGTCATTAAAACCCTATTGAGACAATTAACAAGAGAACAGATAAACAAAGCCTGGTATATCCATACACTGGACTACTACTGGGCAATAAAAAGGAACTACTGATACATGTTACAAGATGGATGAATCTCAAAAGCACTGTACTCGATGAAAGAAGTCAGACAGAAAAGACTACACACTCTACGGTTCCATTTACATGAAATTCCTGGAAAAGGTAAAACTACACAGAGAGAAAGCAGATAGAGGAGCAGTTGCCTGCGGTGGGAGACTGACTAAAAACAGCACAGAGGAACTTTGTCAGGTGACAGAAGTGCCTAAAACTGGGTTTGCTGATGGCTGCACAGCTATCTAAATTTACTTAAATCATTGAATGTATATTCACAATGAGTGAACGTGATGGTATACAAATTTTACCTTCACAAAGAAGCATAACAATTAAAAAAAGAAGACAGTTGATGGGTAGCTAGTTAGATGTGTAAAAAACTATTAGAAAATGTTGATATGATTAGATCACGTGATTGTGTTGATATGGGCAATATCAACCGGACAATTTTTTCAGCTTTTCTGTATGTTCAAAAGTTTTCATGATAAAATGCTGGGGAAATTTTTAAAAGCTGGAAGCAGGACGGTGATCAAAGGATCTATTGTTTAGAGTGGTCATTTTGACCACTGGAGTGGTAAAATGAAAACTGCTCACAGTGGTGTTGGTGAGGATGTGGAGAAACTGGAACTCTCAGACACTGCTCTGGGGGCATAAATTGACACAACCGCTTTGGAAAGCTGGCAGTATCTACCCTATGACACAGAAATTCCTCTCCAAGGTATATAGCAGAAATGTGTACACTTGAATATCATAAGGCCTAGATAGGAATGTTTACAGCAGCATTATTCACCTTAGGCCTAAACTGGAAACAACTCAATGATTATCAGTGGAATGGATTAAAAATTGTATATTCATCCTATGGGACACTGCACAGCAATGAGAATGAGGGAACCGCACACACAACACGGGGAATTCACAGCATATGAATTTCACAACATTGAGCAAAAGAAATCAGACACAATCAAGTACATTTGGTGTGATTTCATTTACATAATGTTCCAAAGTCTGTCAGGAATAGAAGACAGAAGAGTGCCTGCCTTTGTGGGGGGTGACACCTGAGAAAGGAATCGGGCAAGGGTTGTGGGAAGCTGGCAAAGCTCCATTTCTTGATCTGGATGATTCGTTGCATGTAAAACTCGTAAGTTGCATGTAAAAAAAAAATCATCAAGCTGTGTACTTATGATTTGTGCACTTTTCTGCATGTTTTTATTAGATGAATATTAAGTTTGTTAAACAATTGGAGAAAAAAAATAAAAGAAACCTCTTAGACCTTCACTCAAGGACGCCCTCACCTTACACCTGACCCCTGAGGGGCTTCTGGAGAAGCAGCCAGCTTGCTTCTGCCACTCTGAGCAGCCCGGAACGGTCTGCACACCAGATCTAGCGTCGGCAAAGTCCTTGGCATTTGTCAGATCTGCAAGGTCACTGAAGGGGAAAGAGACTGCGGAGGCTTTGATTCCAGGCTAGCCTAGGGAGGCCGTGAAAGTCCTAGAAAGTTTGGCACAGCACCTTAAATCAGAGTGAATCACAAAGGAACATTCCAGCCTGGGCCTGTGTGAGATCAGGGTACGTGCAAGCTGTGGGTGAGAAGATCGTGAAGAATTGCTGAGAGACCTAGCAGGCCTGCTTTCCTGCCCAAAGCCGCCATCCTCAAACAGTCCTCTGCCTTGTCATGATTGTCTGAAAGGGCTTTAATAAAAATCTACTCAAATTAACTCAGTAGGAACTCCTTTCGTAAAAGGAAAACTCACCCTTTAGATATACCTTGTGCTGGTGAGGTTTCAGTTTTCAGATGACAGAGCTCTCAATGCAGGGTCTGCCTTTCTTTTTTTTTATAATCAGCTCCAATTTTCCATGAAGAGAAGGGAGAGAGGTTGGTTTATATGTTATCCATAAATCCAGGTAGAAGAGTTAGGCGTCCCCCTTATCACAGCTAATTGTGTAGTGGCATTGTCTGTGTGCCTCCATATGTGTGATAAAATGCTAAAAATGTGACCAGAAATTGCAAGTTAGGCTCAGGAATGAAATGGTGATAACAAGCACAATCTAAAGTATTATCAGATTTAACCAACTGTTTTGATGTGCTAACACAGAAAAAACAGCCACCAACATTGCATAAACTTATTGTGAACACCATAATGTCTGAGAAAAATGTGTAGAATGAATGTGCATGGGCCTTGGCAGAGCCAACTTTAGGAGACTCCTGCTGGCTGTAGACCATTCTAGCTCTCATCGTGGGCTGGCTTCTCCCAGCAAATACCCTGATAGACTCGGGTGGGTATGGGGGGAGGGGCTCAAAGGTCAAGTGATCCCCAAGAAGCTCCCTAACAGGCTTCTGTGCCCAAATAAATTTGAGAAATGCTGTGTTCAAGCGAAACACAATTGTGTTGACAAGGCTATGGGGAAATAGGCTCAAACACAGCTGGTGGCAGTGCGACTAGGACCCACCCCTGTGGAGGACAACCAGACAGTATCTTTCAAAATTAAAAATGCACGTGGCCTTTGACCCAGCAATTCTACTCCCTGGCATTTTTCCTACAGATACACTCCCACAAGTACCAAGTGACGTGTGGACAATGATATTCGTTTGCGGCGTTGTTTATAATAATAAAAGCCTGGAAACAGCCCCACTCTCTCCAAGGGGGTCTGGTGAAATCATCTTGGAAGCAGTGGCTAACA
The DNA here is from genome assembly GCF_021613505.1 of Equus quagga. NCBI lineage: Eukaryota > Metazoa > Chordata > Mammalia > Perissodactyla > Equidae > Equus > Equus quagga. The sequence goes on from NC_060281.1 coordinate 21,354,507, forward strand.
TCTATTGAGTGCTTGCTGCACACCAGGCAGTGTCCTAAGCCCTTTATAAGTATTATCTCATTTAATCCGCACAAAATGCTCTGAGGTATATCCCACTGTTAATCTTGATCCACAAACGAGGAATCTGAGTCACTAAGAGATTAAGTAACCGGCTCAACACTAAACAGCTGGTTTGCAGTAGAGCCAGGGGCAAGGGGGTCTAGACTCTAGGATTCTGTCTCCGAAGTCTATGCTCTTAACCACGCCATTATGCGATATCTTCCAAATGAGAATTTGAATCACTCGTTTGATGAAATATGCTGGAGCCGTGAAAAAAGACGAGACAGCTCTGCGTGTACTCACGTCAAATAGTTTCCAGATATATTATTAAGTGAAAGAGGCAAAGTGCAGAACAGTGTGGGAGAATGTCAACATTTGTATGGGAGAAAAACGTTTATAAATCTGTTTTGGACTATCTTAAGAAGGATGCACAGGAAACTGGTAACTCAGGGCCTCCAAGAAAGGAAACTAAGCATGGCCAGAGGAGAAGATGGAAGAGACACTTACGTTCCTATTTGAATTGTTTTGGCTTTTTTTGTTGTTTTGAAGTAATTTCAAACTTACAGAAAAGTTGCAAGACTAAGGTGGATCTGCTATTCTCTTCAGCTAGATTGACTAATTGTTGCTGTGCTTGAATTTTTTTTCACCATATCCATATAATGCCTCTTTGAAATAAAAATTAAGACAAAGATAAACTAGCATTTTATACCTCAGATTCTGAAGAGTATAACAGATATTAGGCGATCAAATCTCTCAGAAGGGAGCAGACTGCACAGTTTTTTCAGGAAGTCAATCTTGAAACACTCATCCTCTAGAACAGAAGGATGTGCCAGAGCCTAGAGTTTTGGAGAAGGGACCTAAGGAAGCTTCCAGAACTATAGAGCAGAGGCCAGAAGCAGCTGGGCCTTGCTCAGAGGATAGGGCAGGGCAGGGCTGACACAGGCCACAGGGCTGCCGCCTCCCAAGAGGTTCTCTCCACAGGATGAGGACCACAGCAGGCAGGGACGAATGGACGTGTGCAGGTGTCCAAGCAATGCCAACAAGACACCCAGTCCTACCTAGTCCCTTGTATTACCTGCTCAGGCCCTGGTGCCACAGGGCTTGGCTCCTGAGATGGGCTGAAGTCTCCCACCCTGTGAGCCAGACACCTGGGAAAAACCCAGGTCTGAACACATGGAGGGCAGGGGGCAGCGTCCCTGCCACCTTTAAAGGCATTGCCTCCCCTGAGAACTTGCTCCTTAATCCCAGGTCCTGTCACTTGCCCCCTTCCCAGCCCAGGCCCCGGGGCTCTGCTGCCCTATAATCATCTGCCTGATTTTTCCACTGCTTTGCAAGGGTCATCACTCTGTTTCATATGTGCGTCATTCTTTCCTGCCCCCATCCTCACCTGGGATTTTTGTGAGGGTGGGGCCATGTCTCCCCTCAGACCGGGGCTCCCTGAGGATGGGCGGTGTCAGTGTCTCCCCTCAGACTGGGGCTTCTCAACTCAGGGACCTTGAAAAGCAATAGATTAGGCACTGTTCTCCTCCCATCATCCCTTTTGGTGCCAAGGCCAAGGCTCTGTGGAGACTCGTAATTCACACCCCCTCCCCAAGTCTGGGTGCCTGCACCCCTGAGGCCCTTTGCCTGACAGAAAGGGAGGCTGAAGGCCTGTAGCTGACACCAGCACCAGTGGTGGGGCCATTGCATAAGAGCAGCCAGGCTGCAGGTTTCTGATGACTCAGCACTGTGCCCTGCACAGGACTTCTGTGGGGCTGGACTCAGGACAGGGCTCCTCAGAATCAAGGCACAGGAGGCCCAAGGAGCCCAGCTTACCTGGGGACCCTACACCGTAGCCCTGACACACTATGAAGGGGACACACTTCCTGGGCCCCTCCTGGCTGCCCCAGGTGTGGCTTCACAGAGCACCTGGGCCTGAGGGCAGGTGCCTGGGCCTGGGTAGGGGTTCCCGCCTGGTGTGGGGCCAGGAGAGCAACCTTGCCTTCAAGAGCCCATTGCTGAGGCTGCAGATTCCTCGAGCAGACTTGTGGCCTGGGAGGAGAGAGGGCTGGTGGGCAGGGAAGGGACCCCGAGGGCCAGGCTGGGCCTGGGGGGTCAGCTTGGCAGTTCCTTTTCCAAACCACTAGATGTCACTTCCATTTCAAAGGAACCCATGGGTTGGAATTAGCCCCAGTCAGGTCCCCTCATCCTTCTCCAAGTCTTAAAGACACACAGGCCAAAGAGAAAACTCCACTTTCCCTTGAGGACTGAGACACTGAAAACCTGGCTAGGAGCTGCCTCCAAGCCTGAGCTGAAGCTTCCAGGAAGTCCATAACACCCCACCCCACATCTGCAAAGGGCCAGAAGGGACAGAACTCCCATCTCCCCATCCCCCAGTGACCCTATGTTATTATGGGGATATTTTCTGAAACCAAAAATGAAACGCATGGTCAAACTAATATGATGTATTTAGGGGGACAATACTTAAAACAGCAGATGCATACCCCCAAAGGTCCTCCTCAGGGCCAAGAGATTCCAGGTTCAGCAGGGGCCATGTTGCCCATCCCCCTAGCTTCAGATGCCGTCAGAAACTTCTGGGGAGGGGAGACCTAAAGGGAGGTTCTCGAGACTGTGCTTTTCTCCACCCACATCCACAATATTCAGTCAACATCTCTTGGTTGGCAGTGCCAATTATTACAACTTACAATGCATTTTATTCCACTTAAGTCTCCAACAACCTCCATGAGGTAAGTATAATTTAACCCATTTTACAGATGAACAGAGGTGTGGAGGTTAGGTGAGAAAGTTCTTTCTTGAGTCTCTTGCTGCTCTTAGCTCATCTCCCTTCATCAGACCCCCACAGAGATGGAGCCTGGAGCCAGCTGGTTGGTTTTATCCACAGCTCAGGTGGCTGCTTAAAGACTCCTTCTCTCTAGCTCACTAATTAGTACGGGCTTTTACCCAGTGGTTTCCAAACTTGGTTGCACATTAGAATCACCTGGGGAGCTTTCAAAACTCCTTATGCCCGAGTCCCCACACCAATTAATTCAGAACCTGAGAGGGCTGGAGTGAGAGCTAGGCATCACTGTTTTTAAAGATATCCAGGGGGTTCTAATGAGCAGCCAAGTTTGGGGACCACTTTAACCACCCCGCCCCCAGCCAACTTCCTGACCACTGAGGATTTGCCTTTAGGCCTGTCAGGGTGAGGAGCATAGGCTGTGGTGTTAGTAGTGATTATGGAGCTCATATTTCATAATAGGATTCTCTGTAACAAAGACCTCACCAGGCAGGCGTGTGTTGTTCCTTTCCTACAGAGGC